>NW_015971546.1:699204-749439 GCF_000182565.1 Spizellomyces punctatus DAOM BR117
AAACTAATGAGGCCATCTGGGTAGAGTGAAAGGTTAGGTGCCGTTCGCTCCATATCTATCCCGCGTGCTGAACTACCTCCATCAGTGTCAGCTAATGCAAAGAAAGCCTCTGCAGATGGCACACGTTTTGGATGTGCCTAGAACAGTGCCGCTACTCGTAGGCATGCATTTCACTTCCTTGTAGCCTGCAGCAGACAAAAACCTACCGATCCGTAGTAACTTCGGTAGGGTACGAGCGACCGAATAAAATCTTCAGTAGTCATGTGCGGTTCGCCATGCTTTCGCTGAGTGCGGACAGTCAGCTACATAGAGCTGATATATATTTGACAATGCTGCGGACTCACCACTGATGCAAAGTAGTGGAAGACCTTTAGCGGGTGCGAGAATTTTCGCAAGCGGTTCTCATATTCCCCAATCCTATCCCGCTTCCAACTGTCATATGACTACATGACACCAAGGTAACTTATCAGAGTCAACCTCGTATGTGAAGTCCCGTCGTGAGCACGATTGAGCTGTTATTCTTACGTTGGTCTCTTTACCGTCGTCACAAACGACCGGGCTGCTGCTGCTGACGGCCCAAGTACATCCCGCAGCTACTGCTGTCACACCGAGCACCCATGCGGTTGACCAGCGCCATTGACGTGGTACGGTATGCCCTTGACTATGGCGAATAAATGGTGTCGATTGATAAGACCTGCCCCACAAGGTTCGCCATGCATTTGGGCGATTCATGAATACTTGTCGTGCCATTTTTCACCGGCTTCGCAGCCGTGCCTTCTTAGCGATACCGTCAGCAAACGTCCCATGCAATCATAACCCTAAAAACGCCGGCTAACTTACAGTTTGTTGCGTGCAGAGCGGACGGTCGAGGTGAACCAAAGATGCAGCAAGTCTGAAGCGCGTCGCCGGTGGTTGCTGACTCGCCACTCTTGCAGATCCCTCTCCACCGAAACAATGAATGGACAGCAGAACATGTTACGACTCTTGAGAACGCCAGTGGCAAAATGCCGTTTCGTACAATGTTCCCGAACGCAGACTAGACGGTTTACAAAGGAATCGCCCGTGGATTTCGATCCTGTCAAGAACCTCCAGCTATCTACAGCCAGCCTTCCACCTTCACCTCCGTTGAAACAGAAATTTATTTCGCAAAGAATGTCTACAAAGGAGTTGGAGCAAGTAGAAATAGGCATTGGAAACCATAGAAGACCCGGTAAGTATTTGCCGCATGGTCTGTACTGGGGATGCTCACCGAAAATTGAGCGCAATGCACAAATATCTTTGCAGAACGGTTGAGTGATTGGATAGCATTTTGGATGGCAAGTGGGTTGATTCATGGCCCCTTTCTGTGGGGCTTCAGGAGGAGATATATACATCCAGCTGTGAGTGCGTATCGTTAACATGATAATGAATGTTCGCAGTCACGAATCAAACCTGACCGTTGTCTTGGATTGTTGAAGCATTTGAGACAATTTCCGGCGTGCCAGGTGACCGTCCGTCATGCTTACAGAATCCTGCAGGCCTACTGCCTCATCTTCCTATCCGGATTTAGGAATGGTAGGGGGGATGGCTCGGCATTTGAGAAGTTTACGAAAGATGCGTCACGACTATGGGTGGATTCACCATCTGTTGGACGAAGCCGAAAATGAACGCACGCATCTGATGATTTGGATGGTACTGCTCAGGCCTTGGCTTGTTGTCTGTTAATCTCTGTCTAATCCGACTTCATTTTAGCGTGAAACATCACCGAGTTATCTGGAGCGGCTTTCTGTAACCTTCGCCCAAGCCGCATATTTTCTCGCGTATGGATTATGCTATGAACTTTTACCTGGGATTGCGCATCGCACCACTGCATACTTGGGCGAAGAGGCTGTATGGCGCTACACGCTGCTTATCAATGACATTGACCATGGCAAATGCGAAAACAGAAAGGTAGGATGTACCCTCACCATGATAATCGCATTGCAAACGATACTGACGTTCTCTGCAGGCAGGTGACATTGCCCGAGAGTACTATAACCTTCCGGAGGATGCCACTCTGCGGGATGTGGCAGTCGCAGTGCGAATGGATAAAGGTACGATACGGAGCACCGTTTGCTTAGATTCTCCCGCGAGTTTTACGTAACTGTTCATTTCAGCATCTCATCGTGACATCAATCATCACTTTGCGGACCGTATTCATGCTGGTTGCGAGAACCTGCACGAGAATTACAGTCCTCGAAAACATTTCGTAGGACGGAAAGTCATTCCTGTTGGACCCCATGGCATGTCACTTGAAAGGACGGATTTTGTGATGGAACGCTGACGTACGCTATATTACACCAAATTTGAACGTTGCGTGAAAGTGCCGAAATATTTTGTAAACTTCAACGTATTGGTAATTTTAATTACAAAATGAATTGGTACATCCTCAGATTCCTCATCGTCCTCTCAGCAAACAAGCAATCCATATCCAAACACCGACCACCTCTCCTGCATATCCACAACACCAGACCGCACATGCAAATTCGCACCATTCGTCCGCACATGCATGGACATCAGTGGCCTGTACGGCCGCGAGAATGTCATTTGTATCCGTATATGGCAAAGATATTGGGCTCCCTTTCAGCCTATATACGGCACGGAGACGGGATAAGTCCTGTAAACTCGATAAAGAACTGGACACCTGCTCATTGGATGTCTGAGTGCAAACCGCGGTCTCGAGTGTTGGCAAAGCACTGAATAATGTTCTGGATGCCAATCTGGCAATTAATGGAAGGGAATGTCAGTACATCCCCTACAACAGACTGCTATTCTGTCATTTTGTTTCGGAATCGGTCCGAATAGAACTCACCGGTTCCATCGTGTGGGCTTATTTCCTCTCCATGTCTCAATCCCCGCTATTATTGCACGCTCCAGACGACCTTCAATTTCATGGAGTTTCGCAAGGTCGGGAGTCTTGTAGATTGGCTCTTCGAGCTAGTTATCGTGTGTGTGCATATCCATGAGCTCGTGCTTGAAAATCGCTAAGTCTGCTATGTACTTACCTGCAGACTTGGACCCTCAGGTTTGGGAAACGCTCGGTGGAACAGTGGGCGCCAGCTGCGGTTATCTCGTAAGTTAAATGACATTCGCGCTGGATCCGCTTGCTGCTGAATGTTGACCCAAACCTGAATAAGGAATTTTGCATTTAAACATTAATACCTTTCGCACGTTTAGATTCCTTTGACGTATGCTCACATTATCCTGGTCGAATAATTGTCCTATTTCGATCAGCGGGCAAAGTGCATCTTTCACGGTCCAAACTGTTCCATCCACTGGATCCCAGAGTTTCCACTCTTTCAAGATAGCCCGTTCGTGCTCTTCCCTGGTCAACACCCACGCGACACGCCCTTTGGCTACATCTCGTCCCAGGACCACCCAAGAGTCCACATCTTTTAAACACCATTTAAAATAATTACATAAGAGAATGGCATGCTCGGCGGCGCCCCCAGCTCCAAGGGTCATCATTTGCTCGGTAGTAGCCCAGCATGAGTGAGGGTATATCATTCTGGAAGGGAGATATGGCAGCAAAGTGACATAACGGAGAAGATGAACCGGTGTTGTTGGTAAGCCAGGGGGCGGGGCTTGCGGCCGTAGAAAACGACTTATAAGAGCTGTTTGTTGGGAGAGGGTGGTCGTCGTTATGCGAATGTGGCGGGATTGAACGTGAGCAGGTAACGTTGAAGGGAAACTGGAACAATAGCGGAGGAGATGCAGCGATTCGAGGGACTGAACCTTTGGGAAATTGTTAGCGACAGGCGGAACTTGAATGCGAGGAAATTTTCGCTTGGTCTGACGTAGGTACCTTTGTCTTTACTTCTGTCGGTTGAGCTAATGGTGGATCCAGCGTAATGAACATATAAAGCGAGGTCCCTTTGTTCGGCTCGATACCCACCGGCACAGCTGCTATAGGCATCGCCAGTGGGGCATGCTCATATCCTATTGACGCGCAAGGCAGTTTGACAGGGAAGTCGCCTGCAAGCTGTCCAAGGGAATGTAAGTAACTGAAATGAAATGTGATCAAAATTCACCTGAAACTCAGTTGCTTACACGAATCTGTTCGTGTATTGCAGAAAAGGGAATGGTTAGCGATCCAAGCCAGGTACGGTCTTTTCGACGGTGGATCTGGGTATCTCGGTCTCGTTCCTCCTATTGTGATAACGGGGTAAGCACCTACCGATCGGATACCCGGTCACTATCAAAGCACCCACCTGCATTAAATCAACTAGCATTTCATCAAAGAGGTCAAACCGGACTTCCTCAGCATCCAGTTCTCCCTCGACGCCTGCTTGATCACCACGTGGAGGTGTCACTGGAAGCATTAACGTTTCGTTCCATTGAGGATTCGGGCCTTCCCCAGTTGTCGTGCGCGCGTGGCGATTTTGAAATGTCAGCTGTACATACGGCCGAACCCACTACCGTAATTGGATACATCATCTTTAGGTTAGTGGGCTAAAATGAATGATTAGCATGTTACCAACACTTACGACTGGTCCATCAGATTCGGTTTCCACAACATCATGAATGCTCTTTCTGTCCTTTCTGACAGGTATGTTGGAACCCCTCAATATTTGCACCATAAGCCTACAGCCCTCCGGCTGCAGCCCATTCGTCAGTGCCTCCCTTCTATCCTCCCGATACGGGCGGAGTGGTCTCCGTGGTCTGAACCACTCGGTGAGAAAAAATCCTTTTTGTGGTCGGTCTGCGAGTTTCTCTTCACGGACATAATCACTATGCCGCTTAGGCTGTGGATGAATCGTACTGCGAAGCAGTTGGTGGCTACGTAGACGCTGGAGAAACGTTGTCTCGGGAGTTGATAGATCAGACTGAGCTGTAGGCGCAGAATTCAGAAGGGAGAGCGTAGAAGAATGTCGTGACAGCATTGGATATAGTTGGGGCTTCTCAAGCGAAACCATTTAGGTTTGTGCTGATTGTGCGAAGTGAATATGCTGGCGTTGTACTTACTGTTTTATCTGAATCTAGCATTTCCTGCATCATACCCTCATCGATCTCCTCATCCAATAGCGGTATAGGGCTCAGATGTTCAGCTGTAATATGACCTCTTTTCGTCTCCCTATCTTTGATTAAAGTAAACCTCTTCTCATTGAGTTCATTATCGACCTGAAAATTCATGAAATGAGCATGGTATGAGCAATACCGAGAAGTGGTGCGTGATATATACCGCAACATCTAACGCCATGGCTCGGATCCATGCCGGAATTTCAAGACGGCAAAACTTTTTTGATGACCAGTACTCCATTGCGGAGGTACCCTCTGAGCTCGACGATGCCTCTGCCAATCTTTTCAAGCGAAGCGTGTCTTGTGAGCGGGGATCATTCGGATCAACAGGCAGAGATTGAACCCAGTCCTTAATAAATATATGGAATAGTATGAGAGAACTCGTCGTTACAGGATTCATAGGCCACTCTCACCATTAATTTGCGCATGTTGATGGCACCATTGGGTCCCATCATTGCAGCTAAATGATTAGGTTCTCGGACATTACGACGGGCATCAAGGTCGTTGCTATGTACATTCACGACAAGAATGATGTGAGTTACTTATCGTTCAATGCTTGCAGCTCCTTGGTTCTTTGGAAAACGTACGATTGGATAAGAGGTCCCAAGGATTTGCCCCCGTCATCCACCCCCCAGGCACATCCAAGTGTTACCACTCCCGAAAGCCACCTTTCATCTCCTCTGCCAACCGTTGCGTCATAACTAGATTTGCCCGTAAAATGCAATGCATGCGGTGTCCGGTCAATGGCGTTGGTAGTTTCGGTAGCAGAGGGAATAGGGATAGGAATTCGGCAAAGGAGAGTTTCGCCAAAGGCTGTCTGAACCAAGGGATGTTATAGGCTATCCATTGGGCGTCGTTTTACAAAACAGGGCAGAATACCTTTTCGTAGACTTCAGCCTCAAGGCATTCAGGAACTTCTTTGACCCGAGCACCAACCCTGATCGCTGTCTTCCGTCCTAACGTCCCTAATGCTTTTGAGCTTGCGACTATGTTAGACCCACGTTGATCGATGTTGTTGAATTGAACACTGAACGTGGACATGTCAAGGGTGTGTGCCGTCGTTCGGGTCATTTCTTTGCGATTATAGAGCAAGCGCAAACAGAAGGTAGGAGGGGTGGTTTGACGACGGTTTTGTTCGAACTGTACGGAATGGAGTGAGTAGATTTTACTTCAGCCACGCCGCTTCATTTGGGGTTTACCTTGGGGCATTCAGCTATGGGAGTGATGACACTCGTGTGGTTGCAGGCAAACGACAAAATGGGAAAGCCGGGTTGTCGATGGCTTGATTCCAGCCTCTGAATAAGAGTGTCAGGCTACTATAACGACCATCTGATTAACATAAGCATAATATGACATACCTTGCTGATTTGCGATTTAAGCCGTTTTGCATTGAATCCGCCCATCTTCGTCTGGCCAGTCTGAAGGGCTGGATCTGATCGCTTCTTTCTGTCCTTACGAAGCTTCCCTTGACTGCCATGTGTACTTGCGTTGTCCGTATCTTGTTCGGCGCCAAGCTGATCTTTCGTGTCCTGTCGCTCCAATCCGGATTCTTCTTCGGTTACGCTAGTAGTATCAAGCTTTTCGAGCTCGTGCATATCTGACAGTTCCGATAGCTCGTTCGCAATTTCAACCCTAAGCGCCTTTGTATCCTTTCACATTTTGGCGGTTAGCCACGGATGATTGAATCTTGAAAAATAAAGATTTACCTCATCTTCAATAGTTTCACTGCTCCGCACAATCACTTTGAGAGAGGTAGACGCGAATCCTTCTGTTTCGCGTATCTGCTTCAACTGAGACCATCCTTGCAGAATCTTAAACTCCAGTAACCGATCGGTTTGAGCTTCAGCATCCTGAGAATAAGCATTAATGACATGCAGTCTTTCAATGAACAGGGCGCCCGACGCTCAATACCCGTAATAATCTTGTCTCACGGATTTCTTCCAACATCGCCTTCCTTCGGTTGATATTCTTCTGTTTGGCTTCCTTCTGCACTTGCTTCGGATCGTGATACCTAGAATAACGGGCGGGACGTTCTGGAAAGATATCATTTGCTGGTTCTGTTGCGTCGGCTGCGGGTGAATCAGGCAGAGGTTGCGATTGTTTATACTCGTTGTACGCATCGCGCAGCGCCTTTATGGCAAAGAGATTAGTACGCGATGCCTCATGGGCTCAGGACTTGAATATAAGCATACCATTAGCCGCTGATCCAGGAAATGTACTACCCCTTTTTTCTTCCTCTGACCCAAAGTGGTCACCCATTCCTCTATGTTTCTCGCCAATTTCATCTCCTCTGTCATCAGCGGATGATCGACCATTGCCATACCGTACAGGTCGACGGCAAGCAGATAGGTCCCACTTGGAGAATCTGTTATTAGCGTGTAGGGCGAGGGGGCGGCAATTGGAAGGCGGATAAGTGCCAGATCGTCGTGTGGGGAATCTGCTAGCGAAAGTTCTGGGTCTGAAGATGGATGGGTGCGGGTATCCTGCCATAAAAGCGTTGGCAATTCACGAAATGGGCGTTGTGGCTCGGTTGAAATTGGGATTGGAATAGTGTTAAGGCGAAGGGAGGAGCCGAACCACTGTATTCCGCTGATAGAAAGCAAAGTGAATGAGCGGCGCGGACATGTGCTATGTGGTAAAATGTAGCTTTTGCTCACTCTTCTGGCTCGCTCCATCGTAGACGCTTCTCCAATTTTTGTAAATTCCAGAAAGCGACAGGTGGTAAGTCCCCGACATAGAAGCCATCGTCCTCCGGAGTCGCCGGCATGGTCTTGAAACACCGTCAGAGTCGAACGTTAACAACAAATAATTGTGTGTTTACCTCGTACAAAGTTCTCCATGTTGCCAAAGTAGACGGACAAACGTTCTCTGGGCAAAACAAGATTTTGGCGACCTGGACAAGATACCGTCATTTGGGGCATGAACTGCCACGCTAGACGTTACTTCCGATCGAACGTACCTGCTCCAAGTAGGTCTTCCCTATGTTCTCCCATGGCTGCTTGACTACGTGTGATCCTAGCATTTGCAGCTCTGCTTTTTCTTTTAACTCGTTGAATGCTTATAATAGATGAATTTAGAATGACTGATGCTGTTAATGACAGATGAGAAACCGGGTTCCAGCGCAGACTATGTACCTTTTTCCGCCCATTTACCCTCTTCGTCCATGTCAATCTCTTCATCATCCGGCGCCTTACTTTCTACCTTCTTTTTTGGCTTGCTTCGTTTCTTTTTCTTTTGCCCGCTTTGGTCAGGTTCGCTGGCATGGCCGGTTGTCGTCGATAACTCGACATTTGCATCGTAATCTTCTTGCAGGGGCTCTTGGTAAAGTCTCGAATGAAGGATGTTTGGAGAACTTTTTTGAAACTGCAGCAACAAAATATTTACAGCGATCGTCGTCTCCTCATATCTCAGCTGAAATTAAACTATACCTTTGCCCCTCCCAATCTCTCCCTACGTCTTCCTCCACTCTGTTCACCATCAGTCAAAGATAATGTTGATGCCCCCCTAACCAGGAGCTGACTTTGAGCATGTCTTAGACGAGACCGATTTCTCGGGACATTGGTCGGCAACGACATTATTGGACAACTGGACGTTGATATCAAACACTTAGGCAAACTGACACCTATGCATCGCCAACTGCACCAGCTTTGTTGACTGCTTGAAACTTGTCGAATGAGTCATACGTCAGATCGGAATATAATCAAATGCTTCTTGTGAGTTTGCCCAAGGTGGGCCTGCTGGACGATAGCCTGGGGAGATCGGAGACGCGCTGAGTAAGCTCCAGCAACAGCAACGAGGCCGATTTTTAACTTTTGGCACAAACTTACTGGCACTTTTTCTGCAGATACTTGTTATCATTATCAAGACATGAATGAAAGAGCCACATCGTGTGCCCATGTCGAGTCCTCTGAGAACAATAAATGTTGAATGTTGGTCGATTTGCCTCGATTTATCGGAAAACGACAATTGATTCCACATGTAAGCGTGCATGTAGGTATGGTATGCTGGGAAAGCAACAGGAGGTTGTATGAGTTTGCTAACTGCTTTTGCCTGAGTGAGATGATAATTTTGTCTTTGCAATTTGTAAATGTCCATGTCCAAAACAGCCAAGCCGCCCACGTCAGGAACGCGCGCCGAGGGTGTTTTTGTCAGTTACTCTACCCGTCCATCATCTACAAAGGAGGGTCCACAGACATGGGAAAGCCCCTTTACCCGCCGGTACCAGCAAAGGACAATGGCGCACCTCTGCGTCCGTACATGCTCGACCAGGAGTCTGCTTCAAGTGATGACAGCGACTTTTACCAGGTATCGGCATCTGAGGCCAATGCAACCGAGACGTCAAAACCGGAGGCATCCAGCGAAGACTCTGGAAAGAGCTCAATCGATAGCTCCTCCTCTGTAACCAGTGCAGGTCAAGCGGTCACAGGCGTGTGGGATCATGTATACGCTCTCCTAGCCCTTGGCGCCCTGATTGCTGTCTGCATAGCAGCCGCGGCAGCCCCACACTTGTCGAGCGTTTCCATATCAGACGCTTTCTTTGCCAAGATTTGGTCTTTTATGAGTCCCCATGTTGATGCTCATGTGAAGGACATCAAGGAAAGTTTAAATTTGTCGACTGCTTGGGGCAACGTTCTGGAAGTAGGACCGGGCACAGGTGCCAACCTTGGCTACTACTCCAGCAAGGCGGTCACATCGCTAACCTTGCTTGAGCCTAACACCGCCATGCACGCTGAGCTGCTGCATACTGCATCCATGGCAGGATGGAACCCTGATATGTTCACACTACGCCTGTCGGCGAACACGATTGAATCTGCGTCTTTTCAACCGGCCTCATTTGACTTTATTGTGTCTACCTTTGTTCTCTGTTCTGTTGATGACTTACCCGCTGCAGTAGAAAGGCTGTACGATTGGCTGAAACCAGGGGGCACATTTGTGTTTTTGGAGCACATTGGGGATGAGAAGGGGAAATGGGCGCGGTGGGGACAGGATATGATGTCTTTGTTTCTCTGGCCGGCAGTGGCGGGGGGATGTCGATTGAATCACGATACCGTGACTGTCATTCAAAATCTCGATTGGAAAGTCGACATTTCAGGAAAAGGTCGAATGGCGGTCGGAGCCCTGCCTATCGTATGGGGAAGAGCAACAAAGAAGAAGGGATGGTTTGGGTCTATCTGGCAGTGATCGCAAGTGGCGTATGTATACTGTGCAGAGTGTAAAGCTTGGTTTATAGGGGCATTCCTGAAAGCTTAATGTAAATATAGTTGCATGTAGGTCATTTCCTGTAATGTAGTAACAAGGCATTTTTTGCGCAAAAGTTCCTTTTCATGCTGTGGATCGACAAGTGTATTCTGGGGAGAAAACAAAAAGTCTAGCTGCATTGGCGCGAAAATCCATCATCGTTCTTTGGACATTCAAAAACTCACGGAACGTGGATGAAAGCATGTTACATCTTGGGCACTAAAAAGTACTGAGGGTCCTGCAGGTCTTGCAACGCCAGACAATACCTTGGACTTCAACGGCAGCTGAAGCAAGTTACAAGCGGTAGCTCTGCGCTCTGCACTTCCTCTTGTACATTTCAATACCTGTGTGGTTAGACGGGCAGCATCCGCTCGTCCGGGCGCTGAAGGGAAAGTCGTTGGAGTCGCTTGCTGACGTAAAGCATATGGTCATGTGACTAATACTAAGGTTAAAACACCAAGCTAAGCCTCCAAAACCATTAAGCCTAAAAAGGTAAATGAATCCACAAATTTGAAGCCGTTAAGTTCAAGGCCGTCGGCTCTTCTCTTGGCGAGCAAATTGAAGGTTTTTTTCAAGCGTTTGTTCAAGATTTGAAGGGCAATCGACCCGCAAGGAATCTCATAGTGGATGGAACATGGCGAGGTGAGTTGCGCTGGAAGGGATGGTGGCCACGACTTGAGGGACCTTGAACGTCTTTTGTTTGGCAGACCACACTCGCAATACGCATTTGACGACTATGACATACAAGACAACCTCGACGAATATATGGAAGGTTATGACCATGACACATATGGCGAGACACCCGTCAGTGCCTCCCGCCGTATAAGTCCGACTACCAGAATGGCCTTGGGTCCTTTGCAACTAAATCCTCATGAAGACGGAACACCAAGCTACAATGCGGCAACTCAGTCCTTGTTGGACCAAGCCGACGGCGCCATGGCGTCGTTGATGCACCTCTCCCGTGATACCGACAACTGGAAACCTGTTCTAACACATAAGAATGGTGGGGCGGTAGTGTATCGTACAGCAAAGCACGCAAGAGGGCAGATCCCTGTTTTCAAAGGTGTTGCTATACTGCACGGCTTTGCCCCAGAAGCCATTTTTGCCTTGGTGAGAAACAGGCAGTTGTGTAAGTGGCCTCATTCTTCTCCTGGTGCATTCTGAGAACTGACGCAGCAACTTGTAACAAAGGGGATGACTGGTATTTGGAGGGACACATTGTCGAGCACATCAATGAAAGCACCTCTCTCAGCTACATGGTAATGAAGCCCCAAAACGCCTTATCACAGGCAGTAGCAAGGTAAAATCTCTGCAGAATTCATCCCTCCATACATGTTGCGAGTACACTAATGCTCGTACTACCGTCAAACACTAGTCAAAGAGACTTGGCTCTTATTGATCGAAAGGACTTTGATCCGGCCACCGGGGCCATTGCTTACGCTAGTACATCGGTGGAAACAACCAAAGTGCCAAAACATCCTGGCCGTGTTCGTGCTTTACTGAAACTGAATGGATGGCTTTTGGAACCTCATATTGCATCAGATGGAGTAACCATCAGCACCAAAGTCAGCTACTACATCCAAACTGATGTTGGAGGGCTGTTGCCCAACTCGGTAGTTAAGCGCTACCTTGCCCGTCGTGCGCTGGTCGTCGTGGGTGTGGAACAGTACCTTCGAAAGAATGGCCCTCCCCCTGTTCCAGAATCAGAGGTTGTAGCGGTCAGAAGAGCGCGCACAATGAGCATTCTCAGTACTTCGTCAGATGGAGAGAATACACCGTACCAGTTTCCCCCACCTCCTGAACGTTCCTCTTCTTTCCACGGGTCGCGACTTATGCGCGGGTAAGCTGGTTTATTTACGTTTCCTTTCTTTCTAATGTCAATCACCGCTAAACGTGTGCTGCAGAGGCGCAGGGCCTGAGCAACCACCTTCTCGAATGTCATACCAGGGACATAACATGACGGAAGGAAGAAAGATGCCTTCACACGTGGCTCCTAGCTATGACCGCCAGTCCCGTCAGCATGGGAATCCTCCTCCACCCCGCTCTGTTGTCAACACCGTAGAGGAATCTGTGCAAGATGATGACGATGATGAGGTATGGTCGACTTACTGGATTGCAGGTTGGGATGTGCGAGCACCAAGATTTTGGTTAACCGCGACATTGGCGTGTTTAGGTCATTGTGTATGATGAACATGAAGTCCCAGAGGAAACAGATGATTACGACGAGGTAGATGACGTGGAACTCGAGGAGGAGGACGAACAAGAAGGAGCCGAGGCGACATCGCCCGCACCTGTAGAGATTGATGATGGTGGTCCGTCAACTAATCCTCATAACGAAGCTGCCCTGCTATCTCTGCGTCTTCTACAAAGCCTTGAACCAGAAGACGCTGGGTGGGAGTTTCATTCACAAACAAGTGGAGTGCGTATCTCTCAAAGAGCAGTCGCTGGAGCTCAAATGCCTATGGTGCGTGGAGATGCGATTATTCAAGGCCCCTGGACCGCACAGGAGATCTTGAGTGTCGTCAAAAGCGCGACTGCCAGACGCTCATGTGAGTATCATGCATGTCAAGTGTATCTCTACTGACCAGAGTTGCTAATATCGCGATTTACAGGGGACGCACGTTTTGAAGACGGACGCGCACTGGTTAACTACAACTTGGATGAGGCATTAACCTATAGTCAGCAGAAGGGAACGTTCCCTGTCTCTGGTCGGGACTTTGTTACCACTAATATGACACACTTTGATCCCAAAACGGGTGCCGTTTATTACACTGCTACCAGTGTAGTTGACCAGTCCGCCCCAAGCGATCCCAAGCGGGTTCGTGCCCATCTCACAGTTGCTGGGTGGATCCTTAAACCCGTAAATGGGGGGATCTCTGTGAGCTACATTGTACAAGTGGATGTTAAAGGATCTATTCCTAGCTGTAAGTGACCTTGAGCCATTCAATAGGCCCTTGGCTTAACGTCAAATTGCTTACTCCCGTTCCTCTCCAGCGATTATCAAAGTAATCCAGACTCAAACACCTCTCTGCATTGCAGAAGTGTTCAAATACATTGAACACAAGGGGTTCATCCCTTTTATTATCCGCAGAGTTCCCGGAGTGGACCCTGGCCGCGGACTGGGACTCCGCAGTGAAAGTTTTGAAGCGAAAGGCAGTGTTTATGGCTTGGAATACAGGACGACAGAGGCTCATGGGAAAATCTTGGCTGTTGCCTTACCTAGGTCAGCTTATTCTGATGGTGCTGATGTGCAGGTCACACCTACCGATGGCAGCGTTAAAGTATATAGGGTGCCCGACGATGCGATGGGAAGATTAAAGGATGCGGCGAGCGCAGACAATTCGATTGTCCTCAATGTTATCGTTGAGAAGGAGGCGGACCTGGACGTGAAATTCCGGGTTTCGCCTAGCAATCGCGGTTACATGTGTAACGGTAAAATAATTGAGACCGCCCCGGCGAAACCTGTCATTGCTGCACATCCGAAACCCGTAGCCGAGCCTGTACCAGTTAGGGAAGCCGATACTACCCGGCCTCCTGCTGCGAAAGCCACCTCTGAAGTAAACACGAAGTCCGTTCCCCCCACGAAGACAGAAGGGTCACCGAGCTCAAGCTCAAATACGCCACCGCCCGCAGCTCGACCTACATACATTCCGCACCGGCATACTGAATCCGGCGTCAAAGCGTTGAAGTACTTGAAGCAACTCATGCAAGATGAAGACGCATGGAAGCTCCACTCAGAACAACAGGGCGTAAAGATTTCCACCATCGAAGACGGATCACCGATGCCTGTTGTTCGTGGTGATTCCGTGTTCCCACCAGAGTTCACAGTGGATGAAATTGTCAATGTACTCAGATCATCTGGGGCGCGCAAGATTTGTGAGTATGCAATGCAAGGATGTGTTATACAGACATCGCCGTTAACGCAATTTCCTTTTCAGGGGATGCTCGGTTTGAAGATGGTGATACAGTGGAATGGTTGAACCCGAACGAGCAGGTATTCCGGTCACTCCAAAAGGGACAGTTCCCCGTTAGTGGCCGGGATATTTGCGGTCTGCAGGTTACCGTTTTCGACGCCAGATCATCCACCACCTACATTGTTGCGACAAGTGTGAATGACCCACTTGTTCCGGTTGACCCCAAGCGCGTCCGCGCTGATTTGAAGGTCGCTGGATGGATTTTACAGCCAGTACCGAACGGAGGCGGTGTTAGTATCACTTACATTGTGAACATCGATCCGAAAGGGTCAATTCCAAGCGCCATTGTAAAGGCTGTTTCAGCACAGACTCCGTTATGCGTTGCAGAAGTCCTCAAGTACCTGCGTACGTACGGATCTCCTGTTGCCGGCAAAGTGTTGGGTAACACTGGCGAGGGTATCAAAATTGTAGTCACCAAAGATAAATTCGACCACAAAACATCGACATTGGAGTTTGAGTACACAGCAAATGCAACTCAAGACGGCGATGGAACTCCCGGAACTGGACTTGCTGGGCTCGTCGAATTCCAGATTGACCCGAAAATGTATCCTTCAGGTGTTGATCTGGAAATTCCGGCCAAAACAGTGCAAGATTACTTGATAGTAAAATCGAGTCCAGACGGTCGATTCTTGAGATTGTACATGCGCTTTGACGCTGTAAAGGAGAATGGCTCTGGCAAGATTCAAGTGAAAGTTATCAAGAAGAAGAAGGGAACCGGCAGCAAGGACTTTTCAGTCAATGGGGTGCCTGGCAGTGTCGTGAACGACAAATCTAATAAGGTCATGATCCCGGTCAGAAAGGCTACAACTGCACCTGGGGCAAGTAAGCCCGCCACGGCGACTGGTAAGTGACCCTCGTTATACATTTTTCTTGCAGATACGTTAAACCTGACATTATCACGTAGCTGCCACGCGTCCGCCTCGTCAGGCCCCAGCTGGCGTACCCTCTGAGCCACTCCCCACATCCGAAGCAGTGCCCAAGGTTCCCGTTAAGCGGAGGCCGCCTCCTGCGACCGAGACTGCAGTGCAAGCGCAGCCAAGTACGGTTCCAGCGCCATCAATGTCAACAAGAAGTTTGACCCGGACAAATGAGAACCGTCTCTTCACATATCTGCTTGCACTCCTTTCCATGGCACTCCGTCTACTTCGTCCCTTCCTCGCACCCAACGGACCGGAGCTTCCTGATAGCGTTGATCCCCTCGACATCCGTGCACTGGTCGCGGACGCTGAACGTCTCCGCCTCGTTGGAGTGTCAGCTGTGTCCTTGTTGTTCTTCGGACTGGTTTTGAGGTGGTTCCTAGGTGCTGTATTCGGTGTCGTTGGTGGTGTGTTTAGCATGTTTAGCTTGGGACAATGGGTCTTATTGACTGCTCTGGGAGTTGGCGCATTTTGGATGGGTAAAGGACGACGTTGAGATGACAATCAAATAGAACTAATGTAGGGTTAGGTTTACTTCATAGACACATCTCATAGGTATATAATTCTTCGTTTAGAGATAGTTGTCATGTTTCATACATAAGATAATAAGGGTTCTTGGGATGGCCGATCCTTATTTCCATTCCTCGGGTATTTTTCTGATTAATTATATGCTAAGGTTTTGTATCTCACGGCTCATTTTGAAAGACTCAAACATGGACGGAGAATTCCCTGAAGGGTTTCCAGCGGAAAGATGGAATAACATTCTCCTGTATGCCCATCAACGAATATTGGAGGCAGGCGGGATGGATGCCGTCCTGCCTGCCTGCAATGGTAGCAAGGAACAAGAAGAAGGTTCTGTTGAGGAGAGTGCGGGATTCGAGAGGTTGGTCCGCCATGTCAAAAAAATGGCGGCTGCTGATATTGGTAGCACCATCCCAAAACCTCCCCAACTTCAAAATGACCGGAATGTGGCAGCGAGGTTGAAATCTGTTCGTATGTATTTCAATTAATACTCCCACTGGTCGCCCTGCATCATTGCTCTAAAATATTTCCCCAGAAACATACCTGAACCGTCTAGAATACAATCACCTCGGTACACCATTCTTTGTCATTCGCAAATCCGCCTCCGTCCGCTCTCTGATGCGAACTGCCCAAGAGATTGTGCGGTATGGTCTACCGATAAAATGCCTAGAAGCAGCTGTGGTTGGGATGTTGTTGACGGCGGGGATAGATGGTATCGATCGGATTACGTGTAGTTTTAAATCTCAGGTCGGGTCTGAAGTATATCGACATATCGTTTTGTTGATTCGACATGGGGATCGCTGGGGTGCCCTCGGGCTGTCGAGAAGAAGAGATTTAATGGATAAACCTTTAACTTTTCAGGTAAAAGATTTTCTGGAAAACGATTGGATTATGAGAAGAGGAGTGTGATTGCTGACAGTCATTTGTTGCAGTCTCTGCCAGAAATTCTGATGGAATATCGAACGGCATATGAGAGAAGTATGTTTGAAGAATTGAATGTATGGTATAGGCATGTTATAAACAATGAATATGCTTTGCAGACCAGCACTGTCTCATAAAGGCAAAACTTGGTAAGGCCATTGGAGTTTCTCGTAGCTGCGAAATATTAGTAACTCGGATTTGCAGGTCTCCCTGTCCCCCATGATACCTCCAGTAATGAGCGGATCGCCTGGAAGGTGTGTTGCAATTTGTGACGATCACCTATGCTGGCTACTTTTATCTGAACGCTTGAATTCGTTGCTCTCATTTCCAAGTATCTTTCCTTGCGCTTTCCAACAAGTTCGTACCATTCGTTTACTCCCCAAGCGACACACTCTATGGATCGCTTTATCCGCGGTATTCGCGGAGGGTAGGTGGCCGGAGTTTCCCCCTAACCAACGGAAAAGCTGATCTGATGCGTGTTTCCGCCAGATTTAAGCCCATTTTGGTAGATGTATGAACAGACGAATTCTGGTAATTCAATTAACAAGTAGGCTTAGAGCTATAGAATGATTACGCTAGTGTAAACTAGAAAGTATCGAGATATAATGCCGTTTGCCATCGCATGGCGGAGAAGGCACTACCATTCAAATAGAGTCGGTGGACACAGTAGTATCCACTAGTATCGATTAACAAATCATATAGCCGTCTTATTCCCACCTCATAAATATCTTTCATGTGTGCAAAGGGCACCTCAGCCAAGATTTCAAGTCCCACAAATCCAAGACGTTCCTGCACTCCATTCGATATGCAACGTTATCCACTGGTACTATCTGCTATCTGCTATATACAATAATAGTAGGTCAACGCCGCACATCCCGGATAAGATGGCTCACCGCAGCTTGGTAGAATTCCTCATTGATGTCGACTAATGCCTTGTTATGATCCGCCAAGCGCTCAACCTCCCCGCGTAATCTAGACATCTCCGCCTCTATGCTGTTGCCGCCATTCGACAGTTCCATTTGACGAACCCGTTCTTCCACAGATCTAGTAAATGCGTGTTCTAGAGCCCCGTGTTTAGTGCAAATTCTTGAATAAGACTCCTCATTTAGCAATTTACCTGCTGTCAACGTTTCTTTTTGGAAGACTTCCAGCGGCTATCAAACAGATTCGTAAAATGATTGAGTCCTTGGTGGATCAAGTGAATCGCCGCAAGAAACTGCGCTTACATCGTCCACAATGCCACTACACGCTGGCAATGTCCATTCCTCGCGATCTCTATCCAGTGTGTCCACATCCTCCGCAATCTCATGACGCTTCCAAGGTCTCAAAGCAGGCAAATAATCATTTGATACCCCGGGATCCATCAAATGTGGTGGTCTGAGCAGAATCTTAACGTCCGTCACAGGTGCTAGAGCGAGGTTAGAGCCTAGTCAATTCCGGTGTTGGGGTGGCCCCTTACCCTTATGATTCGAAAGAGTGCGCAAACACTGACGACTAGTAGTATCCCAGACGATCGCTGTGCAATCCTCGGATCCTGACAATAAGAGAGATCCATCAAGCGACAAAGCTAGGCTGGTAACGTTTTGACTAAGAACTGGAATAAGCATGGGTGCAAAACTATATTAAAGCTACCTTTCTCACCTGTGACCCAGTAGGGTACCGCCATCTGCATCTGCATCCTCCACTGCACCTTTCCGCAACCCCACCGTATCACCATCAGCGTTTCGGCTGTACAAATTGGTCTGATATATTGTCCCTTCGGTCGCTCCTGCATATAACCTTGTCTCAGTCACGTCCACTACCAGGCTGCTTATCGCTTTTGGAAAGACGATGGTTGCTAGCAGCTCTCCCGAAGCTCCCTCCCATATCTGACATTGATTAGCTAACCGGGTCAGTATGAGTATAGATTGCATCAAACACCTTGAGTGGTACAAACCTTGCACGTTCTATCTATTGATGTTGTGAATATTCTCGAATTCGCAAAGAGTCCAACCCCAAAGACGATGTCGGAAATTGGCAATGCATGACCAGAAAGAGAACGGTGGGGACTTGAAACTGACTCGCTATTTGGATCTAACACGCTGCGTGACGGATCATGTTAAACGTGCCGATCATCCGTTACGTAGGATGCAGTGATTCCCACCGTGAAAGAAGCCAGACATTTGCCACCGCATCTTCACCTCCTGTGATGAAAGCAACGTCGTCGCTTGAAAAGCGGACGACACGTACAGCCTTATAATGTGCATCGAACATTCGAACGAGGCGTCCACTATTGAGCTACATCACAGGCGTAAATTGAACAGCCAAAGATAAAGCCTAGGTCTGGTGAGGAATGCCCACCTGCCATACGTAGACTCTCCCGGAATAACCGCCGCCCACACAATACTCCCCTGAATGCGATACTGCCATGGAACACAGCTTTTCAGGCAGGACAAACTTTGTATGAAGCTGTCCCTAAAACGAAAAATTTGAGTACACCAAGCCCTTCAAAACAATTATGTGAAGCTACCTTTGCCCAGCTCCAAAGGTGAACAAGTGCCCTATCATTTTGTGCCGCCAAGAAGCTTGAGCTGAACAAAGTACCTCCCGCGGCAGACATTGGCAAAGTTGCGGTGGTTTTCGGATCTGACTTGTTCCCTTTCAAAGAGCCAAGTACCACCCCTGAACGTAGGTCACATATTTGAACGGCTGTGTCCGAGGACGAAGCCGTTACCGCTATCTCTGAAAGCATTTCCAAGGGCAATGGGTAAGGAAGAACTGTCGGACTTACAAAATCAGATTGGGTCAAGTAAGTACTTGTTGCTATGACAACAAATGAGTCACGTGACAGCACATTACCCAAAGGTGGTTGCGTTTGTGTCGTCTGCTGGTGCTGGAGATCAGGGTCCTTGTGTTCATCATCTGGGTTCTGGAGTGCGAGTATAGAATAAGAAGTTTGACGTAAGAGAATATAGGTGGAAGATAGGGGACTAGGACGTTCGTTGCTCTGGACAGTTTTCTGCACGCAACGGTGATCTTGTTTGGTGCGCTCGCGTTTGTTACATCGTAGAAAGAAAACACGCAAGCAACTTTGTTTGGTGAGTGCTGGCTTGTAGTTCACGCGAGAGCTGGGGATACCTTATTGATCAGGTTACTCCACCAGCCCAGATTAGCTATGAGTGACGTCGAGGAACCCAAATCGCCCGCAGTGCCTACATCGCCCAAATCACCCAAATCGCCCAAGTCGTCAGGTCCTACCTCTATATACACCCCAGGAACCGCAGTTTGGGCTAGATTGAAAGGATACCCCTGGTGGCCTGGTCGGGTAGGCATTTAATCTAACGTCGCATATTTGTTCAGCCCTCCATGTGCTAAATATGTTTAATGGTCGACAGATCGAACGAGAAGACGAGTTGCCCGAGGATGTACTTGCCCAGAAAAAATCCAAAACCATAGCAGTGTTCTTCTTTGGTTCGAGAAACTAGTAAGCATAATTGTAGCTATCTGGATTCATTCGCACACATTTGAACGGGCTCTTCAGTTCATGGTTAGCGCAAGATGCATTAAGACCATACAAGGAGCACAAGGAAGAATTTTGTAGCAAGAATAAAACTGCGGCATTCTTGAAAGCCGTTAGAGAGGCGGATGATCCGTCCATACTCGAAAGAGAAGCTGAGGAATTCGCTGCTAAGGCGGAGAGGAAGAGACAAAAGAAATTGGCTACCCCGAGCCGACGCCGGTCGAGTGTGAATGAGACGGGTACTGGCAAGAAAAAGTCTCGACCAGATGCAAATGGAGCGGACACGAAAAAGCGAAGAGTAAGCGAACCGGCGCCAGGCAAGAAAAGCAAGAAGCGTGCAATCGAAGAGTCCGATGAAGAGGAGAAAGAGGTGTGTTAGTTTGTGTGAGGCCATCTTGAATGAGAAGGTGAAGTAAACATCAAAGTAAAGCCCATAGCGGAAAGGAAGCGTCGTAAGCGCGAAGTTCAAGCCGCTGTTGATGACGACGAGGAGAACGAAGGCGCGCATGATACACAGAAGGAAGACGAATCTGGAAATGAATCGGAAGGTACTAAATCGAAAAAGGCCAAGAGAAATGACGAGGAAGGTCACAAATTGCTGAGTATGGCTTGCGAAGGCTTGCGAAATTTGTCATCAACAGGTGAAACCCAGAACTCACTGCTTCTCACATTTAGAGAAACTGTGGAGGATTCGGCTTAAGCTTCAAGGCTTTATCAAGGATGTCAAGGAACAGGGGGATAAACTTAAGGTACTAAAGCATCTCTCATTATGCTATCATAGCGCGATTTCAGCATCTGACCATATGCCCTCAGGCGGAACAATACGAGGAAGCCGAGGCCAAGCTGCGTGAACTGGAGAGTTTCCCACTTACAGTCGACCTATTAAAAGTGCGTTACTTCATGCTGCGAAGCTTGTTAATCACTACCACTAACGTGACTGGGTTGTGTCCAAAAAGGAAACCAAGGTCGGAAAATTGGTGAAACACATGAGCAGACTCCAGATTCCGAACGATAAGCACAACCTTGTACCGCGCTCGAATGACTTGATGGCAAAACTCAAATTGCAACTCCCTGAAGCGTCTGCTGCTGGTGATGAGAAAGAACCCAAGGAGCCCTCTCATAAGGAGGCCGATGCAGAAGGTGAAATCGCCGAGGCTCCTCAAAAAGCTGATGAGGAGATAGTTGACAAGGAGGAACACGACATGGACATTGATAATGGCGATCAGGTCTCGGAACAAGCTCAGGCTGACGATACGCCCTCCCAGAACGAGGACGACTCTAACGGCAAGGTCACAAGGAATGCGAATGGATCGGAGAAGCAGGAAACTGACGATCCTGAAACTGCAGCCATGGACAAAGAATAATTATGTTGCCATATTGGCGACTCATGGTCGCAGATAGCTTTGGCTTTTTGTATCTTTGATATTTTGGGCAAGAATTGACTGTTGGATGATACATAGTGCGTGGGAAAATACAAATGTCAATGTCATTACGTTGCAGTCAACTTGAATGAACCACATTTATTGTGACATTATCATCTCATCATGAAGATAAACAATGACGATGGTCGCGACCATGAATGATAGCAACGATTGCCGCTGCAGGCATCTGATGAGTCGAACAGTCTGCGATTGTATTCCGTTTTTTTCTATAAGGCCCCTCTTCTCCTTTATCCTTGACTCCCAGCAAGGAAGCATGCGAAGAATCTCCCTCTGGCTACGAGAACCTCACCTTCCTGACAGCAACAATGAGCAAGGATTGCCTTGCAATGCTACTATTAATATGCTGCTACGAGCGCAGGTATGCAATGTCCTTGTGCGGTTTCCCATGCTCACGATCCAGTCGAAAGTTTGGTTTACTAGTATCTGAATATCCTCCGACTAAATCGCTTCGAAACAAAGGCCCCGCTCGTAGTAGTAAGTTAGCTTCATGCGGGAGGTTGTCACTGGAGCCAAATGGTTCAATCCGCTTTTCACGTGACTAGCGGCTGCGCCATTATCGTAAGCAAGCGGAGAACTGTGCCAGGGAGATCAGCATCATAGCATTCAGCAAGTGAGGACCGATCTGCCCAACGAGTACAACGCATGAGACATTCTTTATCTTTTTTGCAAGGCTTTTCGTTGAGTGCATAGATCGGTGCACTATAGTTGGAGATGCAGGGGTCGTCGCCTCACCAGAGCGTTGGGAAACAGAAGGTTCGTCGTCCGGAGGTCGAGTCTAACAAGAGCTACATCTCACATGGTTCTCAGAGAGATCTTTTGCCCACTGGTACAAGAGGTAGATCATGGCAAACAGAATCTTCATACATCCCGAGGCAAGCCCTCGGCGACCCTCCATTGTCTACCTTCGAGCAAATAGAATCAACCTTTATCAAGACAATTAAGCCAGGTTCAACAAGTATAATGAGCAGCCCACTAGTTTCTTTTTGCTAAAAGGAACTACCTTGAAGACTCTATAGATTCAAGTTACCACCCGGCACGAACAAAACAACCAACGCAAAGACTCGCCGATGCTGCCCCCAAGAGTGAGATTGTGGCATCTCCCCAAGTAATAGCTCCAGAAAAACAACACTTGTCACCGGGGCTACGGCCAGATAAGGGCTCAAAGAAAGATAGAGAGTCATTCCGAACAGCTCTTGTGAATATCGTGATGTGAGGCCTAGGGACGAATTCCAACTGATAAAGGGGCCAATGCTAATAGGGAGCATCTTCGACTTTAGGCAAGCCGCGCCTGGTTCTCTTACACCAGTGCTTCCCCAAATCGATGTAGAGGTCAATGAAGATCTGCCATCTGCATCTTTGCAAGATAAAGATATGATGGTTAGTATCATGTCAAGGGTAGAGTATAATTGCGTAGTTATTGATTTTTTCAGATATTTTAGCAACGATATTATTACTATATTACGAACGGAATAGATACACATCACGTTGCGAAAATGGAAGACGAATGGCTTGCAAATGTTTTGAAGTTGCTCCCGCAATCTTTAAAAGTATGGCACCAAAATACGTTGCAGGCACTTTCTGGGGAAATGAGAGAAGATTACCACATGAGCGTGAAAAAGGCCATTGTAGATTTTGTTTTGAAGGTGCGGAATGAGAACATGAGAACTAAGATCCTCTGTCTGATGCTAACTGGTGCCGTTTAAATTCAACAGGATCCTCGACAAAAGGTTGAGTATGGTGGCCCAGAAAAGGCTGGAAATGAAAGCTTTGTTATGTAGGTAACTTGTGTGCTCTTTAGATTTAGGTATACTTGACCACTTATACTCCGCTGCCATTAAAAGGATCCGGCGTTCGACCCCAACGTGGCAGATGGCGTACGTTCAAGCCTATCAAAGCATACAATCTTCGCTTTTTATTATCAACCCCACGATAGCGGAGATACAGGATCTTTGGCACAACTTTGAGGACATTCGGCTATTTGACATGGATGCAGTCTTCAGCAAAGGAGGTGCATTTGAACTGCGCGCCTTCAAAACTACTCTAACGCAGCGTTTTGAGAAGGCGCACGAAAAGCTCATGACCAGGTACCGAACATCCTTGAGTTGTCCCGCTTTCTTCATGGGCTCACGCACTTGAAAATTAACAGCTGGTATCCGGCCATGTTGAATGTCTTCTATCAAGGCACCAAGCGCAATGAATGGTCCTCCATTCCAACAGAAAGAATGGAAACGTTCTTCCGAACCGTTTCATTTATTCTCGCAAATCAATTACGTCTCATTGTATCGCGATCGCTTGAAGACTTCGTTTCTCTTTTCGACACTGACAACCGTCCAGCTGGCAAGAGTTTCGAAAATTCTCAGCCGCTTTCTTTTGTCGTTCGCCTCGTTTTGGATGATACAAGGGTGGTTTTCGAGCCATCTGCGAAGGATATCTTGACGACTGTGGACAGCCTCCTGGATGCTCTACTTGTAGCGGCCGACAGAGTTCCGAAGATCGAGACGCAGCTTTTCTCCACCGGACAAGCCGTTACGAGTACACGGGCGGGAATCATGAACCTGAAGCCTGAACAATGTATCAAAGTGACATTTGCAGAGACTTTCCCGGTGGTAGTGGAAGAGGCACGGGAAAATCTCAAGAGTATTATCTCGAAGCGTTTACAGCTGCCGCAGGTCTATCTGCAGGAATTTGATAAGCACCGTGCATTGATAGGGAAAACTGCAGAGAAAGATGTCGCAGTATTCCTCACCACGGAGCCAACCTCGGATAAAATGATGGAGGTACGGTGGATTGTTCTGGCGTCTCACGAGCTCATCTCATCATTGAATTTTTTGCTGCATTTTAGGAAGTTAAGCGCTACCGTGAGCTTGCTTCGGCGAAGATCCACAGTGCATACCCCTTCATTGTGAACTTCCCATTAATCGAACTTCATTGCGAAGACTTCATCAATACCTTATCGGAGCGTGCAATTACCTTGAGCAACAATATCCTAGACCACCTAAATTCCATCTACCGCACCGACTGCAATCAGATCATTGCGTCTTTCGAGGCCATCTCCAAGAAAATGCTTACGCCACCCAGTAACGTAGAAGAAATGGTTGCACTTCAGAAGTTTATTGACGAAACAAGAACGGTTACAATGCGCTCCCTTGAGGAATTGGTGGACGGAGCCAAGCGGAGGTATTTAAATGGGATCAAGAGCATTTGTCAACCATCCATAATAATGTGCGGCATCCTCTTTAGATTGAACTTCATGTTGATTTATTCTAATTTAAATGCCGAGGATTACGAACTCAATACTGGCTTATTCACTTGGCCACAGAAAATGCAACCGACATTTGTTGAAGGAGAAAACATTCTCATGCGATCACGGTCCACTAATCAAGACGAGCTCAAAGCCCGCAGGGAAAAGTTGCTTGCCGAGCTCGACGGATACGCCAAGCAGATTGAAGAGTATCATACATTTGGCAACTATGAGGAGCTTTCAAAGTATCTCAAAGCTGCCCAGAAACTGCAAGCGCGTTTGGATTCGATTGCAGAACGAATTGTTGCCTTTAATCGCGAGGAGGAACTTTTTGGTTGGGAAAGCACAAAGTTCAATGCTCTAAACACCGCGTTGGACGCATTGGCACCATTCCTTACACTGTATCAAACATCAGTCGATTTCCAGCGATGCTACCACAGTTGGATGACAGGGCCGTTCCTAAAACTAGATCCAGAAGTTGTGGATGCCGAAGTGACGAACATGCGCAGAAATATTTTCAAGCTTTCTTTGTCTTTTGAGAACAACCCAGCGCCCTCAGAAATCGCAGAGATCACCAAGGAGCAGATTGAGAGGTTCCAAGTGTCATTGCCCTTAATCAGCACCCTCTGCAATCCTGGTCTGAGAGAACGCCATTGGAAAGAGATCAGCCAGGTTGTTGGATTCAGATTCCAGCCTGATGAGACAACAAGCTTGTCGGGAGGTACTGCATTGCCATATAAAGCGTCAGATTTTTGTTTGATTTCTGATTACTGATTTTGGTCACGACCATTAGTCCTTGAGCGAAATTTGAGCGAACACATGGACCGACTGGAACAGATCAGCTCAGTGGCAACCAAAGAGTATTCCTTCGAAAAAGCTCTCCAGAAGATGTATGCCGAATGGCAGGCCATGGAGTTTGGCACTGTAGAATATCGCGACACCGGAACCCATATTTTGTCATCCGTGGATGAGATACAGTCATTGTTCGATGATCACATTGTCAAAACGCAAACCATGCGTAGTTCTCCATTCATTAAGGCATTTGATGAAGAAACCAGGGCTTGGGAGGAAAGGCTTCTTACAATGCAGGTATGCTATCAAAACGGCCCGAATCTAAATTTGGCGAATGGAGCTGAAGGTCACATCGTAATGTAGGAAATTGTCGATGAGTGGCTGAAGGTACAGGCAACTTGGCTGTATCTGGAACCAATTTTCAGTTCGGAAGACATCATGAGGCAAATGCCTACAGAAGGCAAACGGTTTGTCTCTGTCAATAAGACTTGGAAAGACATTATGGCTTTCTGCGTTGTGGATCAGCATGTGCTTCGCGTGTGTGCGATGCCGGATCTCCTCCACAAGGTTCGGCGAGGTACTTTGTTTGTTTCCTTTTCATTGAAAGCTAATGGGTCAATTGTTCTGATGCTGAAGCTTACGGATAGTAACAATGAGCTGGAGCTAATCCAAAAAGGCTTAAACCAATATCTTGAGGTTAAGCGACTCTTCTTTCCTCGGTTCTTTTTCTTGTCGAACGATGAGATGCTCGAAATTCTCTCCGAGACTCGTGATCCAAAGAGAGTTCAACCCCACCTCAAAAAATGTTTTGAAGGAATCAACAGTCTTGAATTCGACGAAGATGTCGAAATTCTTGGCATGTACAGCAGCCAGAAAGAGTACATCAAATTCAGCCATCCCATATCTACGGCTGCAGCCGCTGGTGCAGTTGAGCGCTGGTTGTTGGATGTGGAGAGAGCGATGCTGGCAAGCATGCGCACTGTAACGGCGGCAGCATATGAAGACTACAAAGAGACACCTCGTGAAGAGTGGGTGTTGAAATGGCCTGGGCAGGTTGTACTTGGTGTCAGTCAGATTTTCTGGACGAGGGAGGTAGAGTTTGCTATTTTAGAGGGCAGACAAAATGGCCTGGCAAAATACGTTGATCAGAGTACCGAGAGACTTTCAAAAGTTGTTGAGCTGGTCCGAGGGAATCTCTCCCGACTTGCTCGAACGACGCTGGAAGCACTCGTCGTGGTGAGTTCGCAATGATGCAGAAATGCTTCCGACCTGTGCACGCACATTAATAAGCTTGCCTCGCTTGGCAGATTGATGTTCATGCTCGCGACGTTGTAAGCAAGCTGGATGAAGATAAGGTCAGCAGTACCACGGACTTTGGATGGCTGAGTCAATTGCGATACTATCTACCTGATAAAGACACTGGGGTATTGGTGAAGATGATTAATTCTGTTCAAAAGTAAGTCGAACGTTATTGAGCTGCTTTCTAGCTACAATTGACATATTCCCATGTCAATACAGGTACGGTTACGAGTACTTGGGAAACACTGGAAGACTGGTCATTACTCCGTTGACGGTATGATTGTGCTGCAACGTAGATCTCTCTGGCCGGAAGTATAATACTTTTCTTTCGTAAAGGACCGGTGTTATCGGACGCTTTTTGGAGCGTTACAGCTCAATTTGGGGGGCGCACCAGAGGGTCCGGCTGGAACGGGAAAGACCGAAACGGTCAAGGATCTTGCAAAGGCTTTGGCAATGTTCTGTGTTGTTTACAACTGCTCTGACGGTCTCGATTACATTGCAATGGGCAAATTCTTCAAGGGCCTTGCTTCGGCAGGTGCTTGGGCATGCTTTGACGAATTCAATCGAATAGATTTGGAGGTCTTGTCAGTCGTGGCTCAACAGATTCTCACGATTCAGAGAGCTAAGGCGGCGAAGCTGGAAATATTCACCTTTGAAGGAACAGAGTTAACTCTGAACCCAGTCTGCAACTGCTTTATCACCATGAATCCGGGATACGCCGGGCGTAGCGAACTTCCAGATAACTTGAAAGCTCTGTTCAGGTGCGCCCACTTTAGCCCTCTCGCTAACAGGATGAATGATTAACTTCATTACTTTGTCCTTATAGACCTGTCGCTATGATGGTGTGTTCTTTGCTTTGGTGCACTGTTTTCCTTGGGAACTCTGTCATCTAATGCTTTAATGGTTGGCAGGTGCCCGATTACACTCTAATTGCAGAGATCAGTTTATACAGCTTTGGCTTCGTCAATGCCCGTAGCTTAGCGGTGAAGATCACAGCTACCTACCGACTATGCTCGGAGCAACTCAGTTCTCAGGATCACTACGATTACGGCATGAGAGCTGTGAAGTCCGTTTTGAATGCAGCTGGAGCCTTAAAGTTGAAGTATCCAAATGAAAATGAGGTAGCTACGTTTTGATTGTACCAGTAAGACTGGTTTTACCCTTCTAAACTCTGACTTGGCTTTGCGAAAGAATATCCTTGTTCTCCGGTCCATCATTGATGTTAATCTGGCAAAATTCCTGGTTCAGGATATTCCATTGTTCAAAGGCATTGCGGCGGATCTATTCCCGGGGGTCTCGTTGCCTACACCAGACTACGAGAAGCTTATCAAAGCCATTCAGGCCAACTGTGCACGTTCAAATCTGCAACTGGTTCCAGCTTTCCTAGAAAAGATCTTACAGATCTACGAGATGATGTTGGTGCGGCATGGTAGGTGGTAGCAATATGGCTTATCGTCATAGCCTGTGCTAATAAGTACTTTAGGTTTCATGTTGGTGGGAGAGTCATTTTCTGGAAAGACTGCTGCTTACAGAGTCCTGCAAGGTGCACTCAGCGATATGAACAAAGAAAACGCAGAACTGGAGGCCAAGGTCCTGACCTACGTTTTGAATCCGAAGTCGATCACCATGGGTCAGCTGTACGGGCAATTTGATCCGGTTACGCATGAATGGTCTGATGGAGTTCTGGCAGTGGGCTTCCGCGGTTTTGCTTCTTCCCAAAGTCCCGAACGCAAATGGATCATATTTGACGGTCCCGTGGATGCGGTTTGGATTGAAAATATGAATACGGTGCTTGATGACAACAAAAAGCTCTGCCTAAACAGTGGTGAAATCATTCAGCTTTCGTCGACAATGAGCATGATTTTCGAAGTCCGCGACTTGGCGGTTGCGTCTCCAGGTACGTTGAAATCGTGGGTTCTTTACTTGCAGCACTACTTAACCCAAGCACTGTAGCGACTGTCAGTCGATGTGGTATGATATACATGGAACCAAGTCGCCTAGGCTGGCGAGACACAATATTTGTGTCCTGGTTAGCTCGAAGTCAGCTGGATGAAGGCCAGAAAAAGGTGATGGTAGCCATGATTGATTGGCTTGTGAGCTCATGCTTGTCCTTCGTGAGAAGGGAATGCGTTGAGCTGTCTGAGACCAGTGATATCAACATGGTCACCTCACTTCTCAATATCTTTGAAAGCTTGCTGGACGACTTTGCACAAGACAAATCAGCTGAACTTACTACTCGATGCATTCAAGGAGCGTTCATCTTCTCGCTGGTTTGGTCTGTCGGCGCGAGCGTTAATGAAAACGGCAGAGCAAAGTTTTCCCAGCACCTGCGTACACTCTGCAGCGGCGCTTTGCCCAACGGGTTTTCCTTTGATGCCCAATTCCCGGAAGGAGCCGTATATGACTTCGTTTTTGAAAAAACTGACGGGGGATCTTGGCGACCTTGGGTGGACACAATTCCTACTGACTGGGCTATTCCATCCAAGATGAAAGTGGACAACATCATGGTTCCAACGGTGGATACAGCGCGGTATGGATTTTTGCTTCAGCTCTTGGTCCGGCATCAGAAGCATGTTCTGTTTGTTGGACCGACAGGAACTGGAAAGTCGATGTACATACGCGACGGTTTAGTCAATCGTCTGCCCAAAGATGTCTACATACCTGCTTTCATAAATTTTTCGGCTCAAACTACAGCGAATCAGACTCAGGAGATAATAGAGTCAAAGCTTGATAAACGCCGCAAAGGAGTTTATGGACCACCTATGGGGAAAAGGTCGGTGATCTTTGTGGATGATCTAAACATGCCGGCCCGTGAAGTGTATGGAGCGCAGCCGCCGATTGAGTTGTTGAGACAATGGATGGACCATGAAGGTAAGCCTTCAATTCCATTCCCTCTCTTGAATCCGGCATTTATCAATGTATTGGCAGGATGGTACAATCAAAATGTTATGACGGTAAGAAGCCCCGATTGTTAAAGCGCCCAGATGGTTTTACTTATGACCCTACCAGAAATTTGAGGCTATCCAATTTGTTGGTGCCATGGGACCTCCGGGTGGTAAGTGCGATTAAGCCCGGGTTTATTCCTTCGAGGCACCGGGGCTAACTTTCGCTCTCTTGCTTTCATCAAGGGGGCCGTAACCCTGTGACTTCCCGGGTGCGTTCTGCTTTCACGCTTCTCTTTGCTAGTATCTAGTCTGACAGCATGCACTTTCCAGTTTCTTCGACACTTCAACACAATTACTATGACCTCTTTCGATGATACGGCCTTGCACCGAATTTTTGAAACCATCTTGGTATGGCATTTGACGTCCAATAATTTCCCAAAGGAGATTATCGATATGTCGAAGTCAGTTGTCGATGCCACCCGACAGATTTACAGAGGGGCAATGTCAAATCTCCTGCCAACTCCTAAGAAATCTCATTACACTTTCAATTTGCGCGACTTTTCCAGGGTTATACAGGGAGTTTTATTAGCTCGTCCGGAAACGGTCAGCAACAAAGAAAAGATGGTCCGACTGTGGCTACACGAAGCGTATCGTGTTTTTTATGATCGGTTGATTGATGATGATGATAGAAAATGGTTCTTCACCTTCAGCAAAACGGAAATTGTCAAAGCCGCCTTTAATCTCGAATTCGATAAAGTCTTCCGCATGTACGATTCAAATGCTGATGGAATTGTAGAAATCGATGATCTACGAAGTCTCATTTTTGGAACATACCTATCTCCTCGGGATGCAGCCGGCAGAGCTTATGATGAAATAACAGATCTCAATGCACTGACCGAATTTATGGAGAAAAGCTTGGGAGAATTTAATCAAGTTAGCAAGAAGCCCATGGATTTAGGTATCCTAATGCTTCAATCCCTGTTTTTCATATTTTTTGAATCTAACGCAGATTTTCTGGCAGTAATGTTTCGGTTTGCTATTGAGCACCTCTCCAGAATAAGTCGAGTTCTGCAACAACCACGCGGCAACATGCTGTTGGTGGGTGTTGGTGGGAGTGGTCGACAAAGCTTGACTAGGATGGCGGCATATCTTGCAGAATATGAGGTGTTTCAAGTGGAGATATCAAGAAATTATAACGCACAGGCGTGGCATGACGATCTAAAGAAGTTGTATAAGTCGGCAGGCGGTCTTGGCAAGCCTACTGTGTTCTTGTTCAGTGACACGCAATGTCAAGAAGAATCATTCCTAGAGGATATTAACAACATGCTGAATGCTGGTGAAGTACCAAATCTTTTTGCGGCCGATGAGAAGCAAGAGCTGTTTGAACTGATGAGATCGGATACTCGGAGCGCTGGACGTGCAGCGGATTCGTCACCCGCAGCAATGTTCCAGTGGTTTTTGGACCGTTGCCGAGAAAACCTTCACATATGCCTGTGCATGAGTCCCGTCGGTGATGCGTTCCGCAACCGTTTACGCAAGTTCCCATCCCTGATTAATTGCTGTACAATCGACTGGTTTACCGACTGGCCAGATGACGCACTGATGGCAGTAGCAAAGAAATGCTTGTCGGATATCGAAATGGAGGACGACGTACGAAAAAATGTGGTAGCAATGTGCAAGCACTTTCACGAGAGCACCCGTGCGCAGTCAACTAGATTCTTGAGCATCAATAAGAGACATAATTATGTTACCGCCACCTCATTCATCATGCTTATCAAGACGTTTAAAGACCTGCTGGGGTTGAAACGCTCAGAGGTGCTTAAACTTCGAGATCGATATGTGAATGGTTTAGAGAAGTTGAGTTTTGCAAAAGCCTCCGTCTCCAAAATGCAGGTGGATCTGGGTGAGCTACAACCGCAGCTCATCAAGACAAAGGAGGAAACAGATGTTATCATGCGTCAAATTGAGAAAGAATCGGTTGAAGTGGCACAGGTGAAGACGGTAGTTAAGGCGGATGAAGAGGTTGCCACTAAGAAAGCAAATGAAGCGACGGCCATAAAAGAGGATTGTGAAGCTCAATTAGCAGAGGCTATACCCGCTTTGGAAGCCGCCATAGCTGCTTTAGATACCTTGAAGAAGGTTTGCGTTTACATTTGATTTGTTTAGGCTTGACTATCATGCTGAAATGTTTCCAATTACTTTGTAGAGTGACATCGATATGCTCAAAACAATGAAGGTGAGTAGGTAATGGCTCACCTGGTCTCCATCAATGTTTCTCACTATTCGCATCGCTGCTTCCACAAATAGAGCCCTCCCTCAGGTGTAAAATTTGTCATGGAGGCAGTATGTGTCATGAAGGATGTCAAACCTGTCAAAGTTACCGATCCTAGCGGAAAGAAGGAAGAGAGTTATTGGGTTTGTACCCTCCAGTTTGCGTCGCGGAATATGCCTTCTGTGGGAGGAACTTACTGATTGTGCTTCGCGACAGGTTCCGGCCCAAAAGCTGCTCGGAGATGCCGGATTTCTACCCAGCTTGAAATCCTATGATAAAGAGAACATTGACCCCAAAATAATGAAAGTTATTCGAGGAAAATTTATCGATGTAAGTTGGCAGGTATCTGAAAAGAAAGCCGGGGCTCGATCTGAAAAAGCAAATTACTTCCTCAGCATCCGGAGTTTGACCCTGAAAAGGTGGCCAAAGCGTCATCCGCCGCAGAAGGTCTTTGCCGCTGGGTGCGTGCAATGGAGTCATACGATCGAGTCGCTAAAATCGTAGCACCGAAGAGGGAAGCGCTCGGCAAAGCACAGGCGGAACTTGCCGAGGTGATGGCAAAATTAAATGAAAAGAGAGCAGCGCTGAAGGCTGTCGAAGACAGAATGTCCAACCTTGAGGAAAAGTTCCGGGCCATGACGGATAAGAAAGATCAGCTGGAGAAGCAAGTTGAATCTGTATCAAACCAGTTGGTTCGAGCGGAAAAGCTGATCGGCTCTCTTGGAGATGAGCGAGACAGATGGACGCAGACTGCTGCCGACTTACAAAAGCAGTATATTGCATTGACAGGAGATGTGTTAGTGGCAAGTGGCATGGTCGCATACTTGGGCGCTTTTACCAAGGCATTTAGAGATGGTAGGGTACTATTTACTGTGATTCAATATCGCTTTTGTACTGATCTGACCCATTGCAGAATGTGTTGTCGAATGGACGAGAGCCTGCAAAGCTAAAAGGATACCCTGCTCAGAAACGGACGACATCAAACTCGCCAGCGTTCTTGGTGATCCTATTTTGATACGGGAATGGATATTAGCAGGACTTCCAAATGATGCATTCTCGTAAGTTGGCATCCTTCTGCCTGAACTCCCCTCGATACCACTTATAAACCTATCATAACCTCATGCATAGAATTGACAACGGTGTGATCATCAAGAACGCATACCGTTGGCCTTTAATGATTGATCCACAAGGACAAGCGAACAGGTGGATCAAGAACATGGAAAAGGCGAAGAACCTACAGGTCATCAAATTGACGGATGCGGACTATATCCGTACTCTTGAGAATGCTATTCAATTCGGGACTCCGGTTCTCCTGGAGAATGTTTTAGAGGAAATCGATCCTGTCCTGGAGCCCTTGCTTTTGAAGCAGACATTCCGTCAAGGAGGAGTCACCTGCATACGACTAGGAGACAGCACCGTGGAATATTCCCCAGAGTTCCGATTTTATATAACCACCAAACTTCGAAATCCGCATTACCTACCTGAGCTTTCCACTAAAGTAACATTATTGAATTTCATGATAACCCCTGAGGGACTCGAAGACCAGCTTCTTGGAATTGTTATAGCCAAAGAACGGCCTGAGTTGGAAGAAATGAAGGCACAACTTGTTATACAGGTATCGTATTACTGGGGACATTGAACGCCGCCAACGTGTTTGTCAAGTTATACGAAGATGCTGACTAACTTTGCTGCCGCCGTACAATAGAGTGCCGAGAACAAAAAGCAGTTGCAGGCGGCCGAATCCAAAATTCTTGAAGTGCTATCCTCTTCTCAGGGCAACATTTTGGAAGATGAAACTGGTATTCAAATTCTTTCCTCCTCGAAAGCCCTGGCGGTAACTGTTAGCGAGAAGCAAGTTGCGGCAGAGGCAACAGAGCGTAAAATTGATGAAATTCGCGTTGGGTATAAACCAATAGCGCTCTACGCATCCGGCCTCTTCTTTTGCATTGCTGAGCTGGCGAACATTGAGCCAATGTACCAGTACAGTCTTACGTGGTTCATCAACTTATTCATCCACTCTATCGAATCAAGCGAGAAATCATCGGATTTAGTAACCCGCCTAGCGACCTTACGCACGCATTTCACAGAAGCTCTTTACAGAAACATATGCAGATCTCTGTTTGAAAAGGACAAGCTTGTGTTCTCGTTTCTCTTAACCATTGCTATTCTGCGGGGACGTGGGGAGATTGATGCGGACGAGTGGAGATTCCTTCTGACTGGCGGAATCGGTCTTACTGCAACGAAAACACCAAATCCGGATGCTTCATGGATTAGTGACAAATCCTGGAGTGAAATATGTCGACTATCTACATTGACGGCGTTCACAGATATTGATAAAGTGTTCAGCGAAAACGCAAGCGACTGGAAGCGCATATTCGATAGTCCCACCCCGCAGGACCTCTCCCTTCCTGGCAAGTGGAAGGATACGTTAAACCCTTTCCAAAAACTCTGCGTTCTTCGTACTTTGCGTCCGGATAAGATGATTGCCGCCATATCTTTGTTTATCATCGAGAAAGTGGGAAATCGGTTTGTCGAACCTCCACCATTCGATCTAAGCAGTAGTTACGCTGACTCAAATCCATGCGCCCCACTGATATTCGTACTTTCGCCTGGGGCGGATCCCATGACGAGTCTGCTCAAATTTGCAGAAGAAAAGAGAATGGGGGGTAATCGCCTGAATTCTATTTCGCTTGGACAGGGACAAGGACCGATCGCCGCAAAAATGATCAGCGCAGGTGTGAACGAAGGCTCCTGGGTGGTTCTTCAAAACTGTCATCTTGCGATCAGTTGGATGTCTAGTCTTGAAAAGATCTGCGAAGAACTTTCGCCGGAGTCTACACATAGGGACTTCCGTTTGTGGTTGACCTCATACCCTAGCGACAAATTCCCCGTAACATTACTTCAGAACGGAGTGAAGATGACGAATGAACCGCCCGCAGGCTTGCGCGCCAATCTGCAAAAGTCATATATGAGCGATCCACTGAATGATAAAACCTTCTATGAAGGATGTAAGCAGCAACAAGTTTTTGAGAAGATGCTGTTTGGCTTGTGCTTCTTCCACGCAATGGTACAAGAACGAAGGCAATTTGGACCAATAGGATGGAATATTCCGTATGAAGTGAGTATCGATTCTCCAAACGTCCTGGGTACTGTGATATTTTACTGATAAAAAAACAGTTCAACGATACAGATCTCAGAATATCCGCGCGACAGTTACGAAATTTCCTCAGCGAATATGACGACATCCCGTACGATGCACTTGCGTACTTGACCGGTATGTTTAAGACTATATGATTCCTTGCAGCTTTCCACGCTCAATCCTATAACAGGGCAATGCAATTACGGTGGACGAGTGACCGATGACAAGGACCGACGTTGCTTGATGACATTGCTCGATCTCGTGTATAACCCAGGCATCCAAAAGGACAATTACAGCTTTTCCCCCAGCGGGGTCTATCACGTTCCCTCGACAACAAGTCATGCCGGGATCCTAGACTATATCAAAAATCTCCCATTGGAGACCAGACCAGAAGTGTTCCACTTACATGAAAACGCCGACATTACGAAAAGCCAAATGGACACGGAAAACTTCTTTCGCTCGATAATGCTAACCCAGGGACGAGCTGACTCTGGTGGCTCGCGTTCCACAGAACAAATAGTTTCTGAAGTCGCTGCCGATATGCTCAATAGATTACCACCGGCGGTGGATACTCAGCAAGTCTCCACCAAGTATCCCGTGAGCTACATGGAAAGTATGAACACGGTGCTACTCCAGGAAGTGATTCGATTCCGAAATCTGACGGAGGTCATACGTGAGAGCTTGATCAACATTCAAAAGGCCATTAAGGGTTTAGTGGTCATGTCCTCTGATCTGGAAGATGTGCTACAAAGCATCCTGGTTGGCAGCATACCTAAAATGTGGGCAGGAAAATCATATCCCTCCATCAAACCTCTGCCGTCCTATTTTAACGATCTCCTGCAACGCCTTACGTTTTTCCGGAAATGGATTGACGAAGGACCGCCAATTGTCTTTTGGCTCAGTGGATTCTTTTTCACCCAAAGTTTTCTTACGGGATGCTTGCAAAACTATGCCCGGAAGTACACCATTCCCATCGACTTGTTGACGTTTGAGTTTCAAGTACAGCCTACCCGCAGTGCTGGGGTACGCCCGGAAGAAGGCGCTTACATCAATGGAATTTTCTTGGAGGGGGCCCGATGGGATATTGAAGAGAATTCAATTGTAGAGAGTTATCCAAGGGTTCTTTATGATGCATTGCCCATTATATGGTTGAAGCCAGGAGAGAAAACGAAATTTGAATCGAAAGATACTTATGACTGTCCGGTAGGTTGCCGGGGCAAAGTTACCTTGCTGCTATACTCTTCTAACCTACAACGATAACTGCAGGTGTACAAAACTAGCGCGCGAAGAGGAACGTTGTCAACTACCGGGTAATATATACGCAAGTCAGTAAAAGATCATTGAATCATCCGCTGACAGAGACTTTACACAGGCATAGTACCAACTACGTAATGTCCATGCGGATACCAACGAAAGCGCCAGAAGAGCAATGGATAAGAAGAGGTAAGATTAGGTTTATAGACTCAGTGAACAATGTCACTTACTTACGAAACCAATGCATTGCAGGAGTGGCTGGCCTACTGCAACTTAACGACTGATAAGAGAGCCTGAAGCAGACTAATTGTTGCCTATTCTTGTATTTACGATTTGAATAAATATGTCTCTAACCAGTCGAACTGCTGGTGGAAGCCAGCTGGAGTTTTGTACTCGAACAAAATCGCTGTCACAAAGACCTAGGAATACCGCGCACAAAACACGGCATGTATATACAGCTAAATGGGTGAAATTCATCTGGAGTCCCTAAGCTAGCTATCTGCTCCACCGTCGGTGCCTTCAGCCAACCGATGAGATTCTACTGACTCAGATATCCGAGCTTCGTCACTTTCCTGGTCTTTCTCTCTTTTCTGGGTGCGCTCCTTCTGTAAGCGTCTGACTAAGTCGGTATAATCCGACTTCATCTTTTCACGGTAAGGCACTCCTGATTGATGGCCAGGTGTTGTTAGCGTTTGGTGCTCAGATGACCTTAGCAAGGTAGAAGTGATACGTGCCTGCGTAAGTCACACTCTCGTGTAATTCATTCTTGATGCTACTTGTCACGTCCGTGATGCGTGCCTCAATATAGTGCAAACGTCGCATCAGCTGTTCGCGTTCTGCTGCTTCTTTGAGACGTGCTTCCGAAGAACCCTCATATCCTTTGCGAAAGAATCGGCTGTCGGCATTGTATTAGATGCATCTCAAACGCGCGGCGCAGACTCCGTTCAGAAACTTACAGTGGATCCGAGGCTGTACGTTCAAAGGCTTCAATCTCATGTAAGACACTCTCTCGTGCAATAATGTGTTCGGAGGCGATCTTCCATAGCCGGATTGCCTAAGGAAGTGGTACATGAATGAATACGGGCACATTCAGGTATTATCCGCATCAGAGTTAACTGTTCACCGTTTCTAATTTCGGGGCAAATCGATGGCCTCCGTACTTTATTGCCATGTCCAGTTTCTGATCTGCCGGCATTTTAAGTGTTACCCAAAGAGCTTCTAATTCGTTTTGCATTCGGTGGATATCTACAGAGTCTGGTCTCCCGGCAGAGTGTTTTATATCCGCCGTCTTCGGGGTAGTGGGTGTTTTTGATCGTTCAGGTAAGCTTGCGGTGACCAGTTCTCTTGAAAACCTGTATGCAAGATATCAGAATGCTAGAAGATCATGGGGAAAGCAAGGGTAATCATACCCATCTTCTTTGTCATCCTTGACTATGGCATTATTCATTGGTGGAACGTCAACAGGCTCTTGGTCAGATGGCGCTGGCTGGCTGGTGAACGCCGCATTGTGAAGTTCTTCCATAAAGTCCAGAATCTTGGGGTTCCATTCACCCCTCGAGTATGACAGCATCTGTCGGCGCTTTTCCGCCCTCTCCCTCCTCTCATTTTCAATTTTCTTTCGTTCTTCCTCGGCCCGAGCCGCTGCCTCTGCTTCCTCTTGTGCCCTCCGGAGCGCTTCCACGTTTTCATCCTCCTTATACAATAAATCGAATACGAAATCGGTAGTTTTCGTTCGAAGAAACTCGAGATAGTCTTGAAAACCGATGTCACTGAAAGCTTGGCGACTACGTTTCTCAACATCAAACGGTATATAACCGCCGTAATTATATTGAAAGGCACCGTCATATCGTGAGGAAATCGTTTTACGCATTGCTGCCTCACGATTTCGGATGTATTCGTCAGCTGGGATGGATGGACGTTTTGCATCTTCGCGCGTTCGTAACCGTACGGCCGGCACAGAAGCTCGACCGCCTGTTGAGGATGTGGTGGTTGGAGCGGCGGCAGCTGGCTTCGCATGAAAGAGCGGCCGGATGAGAGCTGGGTCGGTAAGTCCTTGCCACGCGTAATTTACGGGGCCCTCAACATCGATTGGAGCTGCAGGACAGGCAAAACTATCCTCGGGGGCCACTAATTGTTGAATGTCAGCAAGCGCTAGCACTTACACGACAAATTGAACACCTACGGTCATCTGGCTCCAAGTGTGATTGATCCAATGTTTTCATTATCTCGTCGTACAGTTCTTCGACTTCCTTGTATCTCGTCAGCTTTTCATCTGACGTCCACATGAGTATCGTTTCTGCAGTCCAGCTAATGCTCGCAAAAGCACAAACCTATGCTGTTGAGCATGTTATTATTCACATCACTTCCAAATTCGCTGACCGCAGCTGCTGGTTCGGTTGCCAGAGTGATGAAACCTTTCGGTATTCTCTCCGACACATGAGACTGGACCGGTCTCATTATTTTCTACAGGGCTGTGTTCTCAGAGTATGCACCTTTCGCCAACCAAATGACGCGGAAAGTACCTTTTCCTCTTCAAACATTTTGACGGCGGACGGTGCATTCTTTTCAGACGGAGGCGATGGAGGTAAGGACTGCGTAGGAATTGGTTCAATTGATAATACGGCTCAATAGGCCCGGTTAACATCACATTCTTACCACGGTGTCGAACATACTGTAATCAAAATCAGTTAAATGTCGTTTGCGATACTTGCTTAATGGTAAGTATCGAGTCCTCGGAACAGAAATCTTGAGACAATTCTGTAAGTCCAAGGATTACAAATACGAAACGCAGCCGGTCCCACCTCTTCCTTGAGGTCCATCTGTCGGCGGAAAGTTGACAGACCCGTATGTCCTTGCAAGAGAGGGTTATCCCCTTCTGCCAAACACAACGCTGCGCAGTCTTGAGCATCATCCTCAGGGTAGCTCAGATCATCGAAAGATTCTTCATCATCATCTGCCCCTTCAACGGAGAGTTCCCATATTCTTCCTTTGTTTATATGAGTTGTGGAGGGAAACTCAACAATTTCTTCCGATAGAAGACTGGGTCGATGGCCATTAACAGGCACGAGAGTCTTTCGTCTCAATTCCAAATGTGCCGAGGATCGTCGTGATGAACGTCTCAGCAATTTTTGTATATCATTGGGCTCATTCGACGCAGCCGATATCGATGATTGCCGCATGGAGCGACGAATTAGTTCCGTCTGGTGTTTGCCAGTAACAACTGGCGCCTCGAGCTTGGGAATAGCATGTGTAACTCTTTCTAACGCATCCTTCATCTAAAACCATCGTCTCGCAAGGTTATAGCGCGAAGCAACGTACAGCGTCGAAGAAAATTACCTCTTGGACTTCCACCTTCAAAGGGTCTCCAGGTCGGAGAAGGCTTGTATCGTGAAGTGTTTGACCACCTTCTGTATCAGCCAACGCTTCTTTCATTATTTTTTCAGTATCTATTCTAGATTTCAGTTCATCAGACAAGTATTTCAGTCGTGATATCATGATGGTCCTGCTCACCGGCGGTTAAGCTCTGTTCTGAAGAATGCCCGTAGTCGCCCACTATTCACAGTCTGATCAAAGATGCTTGCATGCTCCATTTCTAAGAGAAAAACGTCAAGTAATATTCCCGAGCTAAGTACATTATGACGACTTACTCTCTTTTTTGCGCCGACAACTTCGCAGAACGTCATCTTTCACCATGCCTATATGACTTATAACGCTGATAGCAACAATGCGGTTCTGAGCCGGCGTCAGTTTTGAAGTAATGAAATCTTGTACTTGATTATATCGTGCTGCCAATTCAATAATCAACGTATTTTCCTGGTACAAAGGGGTCATCAGCGAGCGATGCAGTTAGAGGCGTTACTCATCTATTTACCAGGCTCTCTCGCGCATCTGGCGGAAGCCAGGTAACATTTTCCATTTCAGCGACCATTCGCTTTAGATGTGAGTTAATCGTTCCCATGCCTTCTGTCACTCGTATGCTGCTTTCTGCACATGACAACGGCGTTAATACGGCGATTGGGTGTTCGACTAATTATCAAGAAGATACCAGCAGCTGTAGGCGGTGCTTGGCTAATTGGATTTTTGCCTAGCATATCTTTCTGCATGGATATCAGCTCAAAGCGCCTAAAACGACGAGATTGCAAATAGAGTTTACTTACATCTACTCTCGCGAGGGGCTTCAGAGCGAGCTGCTGATACCCTGACTGTCCTAACATCTTTCGGAACTTCTTCCTCATGACGCTTCTAGGAATTTCTGTGGTTGGGACATCCGTTACTGACAGAATCGACTGCCTCCCTCGTTGAAGCACACGCAGTTGCTTTCGAACAATATCTGTGTGCTCGGCTTTCTCCGCCGCCCTCCGAAAGCAGGCGGGAAGGTGCTGCAACTCGCATGGATCAAAAAGCGACAATATCCTGCCTTCTTGCAGGAGATGTGGGTTAGGTTGCACATCATGCATGGTTGGACCTTGTCAATGGCCGAAAAAGTAGAGCTCGGTGAGATCCAGGTTGAAGTCCGAGCATTGTTGGCTATCACGTAATCATGTCATATAACCATTTTGGGATATATTACCACTTCGATCGTTTTCGTTTTGCGTGCATTGCTCTAGAGCCCGATAATGCACAAATCACTGATTGGATGTACGGAAGTTGGCTCGACAGCAAAAGAGCCTGCTGATATTGGTTTAAAACATCATCGACGCACGGAGAGAAGTAGAGATCTACAGAATATATTGGTTGTAACTACCGCCCGAAATACTAGCATTGGAAATCACATCTTACAGAGAGCCAACTGGCTCTGACCATTTGGCGCTAATCCGCCGGCAAGGATGATATTTGGTTGGGATGTCACGTTTACAACAAGCGTCCCTTGCTAAAGGTACTTCACACTTACAGTTTTTGATGTGATTAGTCCACCATAAACCCACCCAAAACAGCGCCCTCGCCCAATCATTTGTTCAAATACTTGTGAAGCGGCTTGACGCGGGCCCGCTTCGATAGACCCAATCGCAGTGGCAAGGCATTAATGCAGGGAATTGGGCTTTCCGCCGTTCTTGACGCATTATGTGGAGGTGGTACAGGGGACGTTATTGCACTTGTAGCCAATCTTGAATTCTCGGAGGGAGATTGCTCCTTATCAGTTGATACGGCCTTCATTCCAGTCGCATCGTGCTGATCTGTGGATATCGGCCGTTTCGTACGCTTCTCAGATTGTAGCTGTTTCTGACTCTGCGGATATGTATTAAGGTTGCTTGAAGGTGTCCTATTTGAAGATGATTTTCTTTTGGATGCAGACTTGCTATCTCGCGTGCCAGTGAGACTGGGAGGCTCAGCCCCGTCTTCATCAGTTCCATGGTTTTGAAGATCGGCTTCGGCATAATCATCTGATCCAAACATGTTCTGGCGCAAGGTACTGTCTTCCCCATTGATAGTCGATTCTAACATTAAGGATCATGTCAACATGATGACAGCGCCGCCTTTCCAGCTTACTGTAGTAGGCTCACCAATTTGCTTAACACTATGATGTTCCTCCCGTTGAGACCCCGCGGTCATCAACTTGTTGGCGTGATCAGATAATGGTTTCGGTGATTGCCGTCGCGGTTGTGAACGAGATGTAGGCAGTACAACTTGCACATTATCACTGCCGCAACGTTCGTCTTTCATGGACAGCTGAATAGCCTTTTGAAGGTCTGCTTGTTCCTTACGCTCCTGACCGGCAACGTTGCTTGAGTCTTACTTGTTCATATCACCACCGTAATTTCAGAAAAACAAACCTTTACACTAAGGCGTTTATTTTCTGTCCGACATTGTTCTGATGAACTGGAGCGCTCTTCAGGGATAGCTGATGTTCGCTCTCAATGAATTTCTCAATAGCAGAGAACCGGAATGTTTAACTCTTGAAGGCGCACCAGAAGTTTTTTGCTTCTTTGTAGCATTGGTCGATGTCGAGTCTTGTTTTCGTCGTGATGGATGAGGATGTTCCCTCTCGTCGCCATCCAGCGATATGACCTCTGCATAGTTCACCGCCTTCCGGGTTCGCTGTGGGCGGCTCATAAGTACCTTGTTTTTCGTTTGGAATGTCAGGTTCTTGGGAGGGATGACGACCCCAGACGAGCTAACCGCTGGGCTGACCGCGTTCTCCAAGCCACCTGCCTCATGGCAACCTGCCAGCGTTTCCAGAGGTTTGGGGCCATTAACATTCCGCAACAAAAATGCCCACTTGCGATCACTTTTACAAGGCATTGCTGACTTGTCTCCTCAAATCTCCGTGCGTAGTAGAGCAGCGAAACACACCTCGCGAATGTTTGAATCCGAAATATGACGAAAACAGCGTATCTCCGGAATGTAGGCTAGCCCAGCGGGCGTATATCGAATGCAAAACGTCAATAGTGAGTTTCAAGATGCTATTGGTGTGTCTGCTATCAGAAACGATGCATAATAAATATATCTTTAGATGAACCCACGGAAACGGTTCAGAGGACCATATGGCGGAAGACCACCAAAGGAAGAAGACGAAGAGGAGATTTAAGAAACGAATGGAGAACTGAATATCTGCAATCTAGTACACGGACAGTGACTAATGGATAGCTGACATTTATTGACTGGCATGTCATGTATATCTTTGGAGCCCTGACATCAAAATCCAGCTGAGGAGCTCTGGCGACAAAGCTTGTCGAGCCAAAACGGCTACTGGGAACGATGTTGCTGCGCAGAGTGGGGTTCAACCACAACCACACTGGGAACTTGCCAGTCCTTTAGAATCCATGGATCTATTGTAGACCTGCATCATCAAATACGATATCCTCCTTGTGATCTTGTAGTAAGTTGCGATGAAGACTGTCATCATCACAATCGCAATCGCGTAAGCGTGGCTTGCACCAGAGAGGCGTCTTGCCGCCCGCTGCTTTTATCCGTACCGACCATCTTTAACCCACCCCATTACAGTTCTTTTTCGTCACCGACCAGCAAACCATGCTGCCCGTTTTCACTGATTATAGACATGAGCCAATTTACCCAGAGTCTTACCATCATCCGCTGAATGTACTATGGTTCTGTCAATCCTTTGCAGCACTTCTCCAAACCCTGCGAACCGGACGTTTTCTCCCTTCCCCGAAGGCTCCCCAGAACTCGCTTTTCACAAACCAATTCCGCTTGCACCTCATCACTCACACTATCTTCTACATCCTCGAATTGGTGTTCACGGACATGATGCATAGTTTCACCAGCATGGCTGTTCACCACATATTTGGCATGCTAATCTTTGGGTGGCTGTGGATAGAGTGGGAAGGTATGTCCACCGTAGTTTTGATCCCATTTGTGCTGCATGCCTGGTTTTGGGTGTGGAGCACCGGGACGAGTTGGATCTTGTTGAGTGTCTATAATTGGGCATTCCTTGCGGTCGGGATGGCTCTCTTTGCCAATAATACTATGTACGCCGTAAAATATGGACCAAAGAACGTTCCAATATCTTGGATCGGAGTGCCGTTCTTGTCTATAGTTGAAGTAGGTGTGAATGCGTTCACGTATTGCTGGAGTTACTGGGGATATTATTGTCCAGAAGTTAGGCCAAAAGGCTGGCGAGAGGCGTTCGTACTGTTCGGTGGAATAACGGCCGTTCTAACGGCTTGTGTTTTGGCTAGCGTCCTGACAACAATAAGGCTGACATCGGGTGCGAAAATCAAGGAAGCCTAGAATTGTATAGTTACAGATAGAGCTATAAAATAGATATAAATATTATCCGGGTGAGGGTTCTGCGAAAATGCATACATGTCTCGTTGAGTACAGCAAAACATGCTAACGGCTATGTGACTGGGTGAGAAGAAAGCAAATGAGTCGGTTTGCTAAGATTCTGTTTGCCGTTGCCGTTGCATCAGTGTTTCCTTTAGGGCCCGTATCCGCCTTTCTATTGATTCCATATCTGCCTTCTAGATACAGGACATATGTTAGCGATACTACACGCCGCGCATTGGCACCGGTACAACCCACCTCAACGCCAGATGTACCCTGCCCGTCTTCCTCTCCAACTCCAGCGTTACGATTGCCGTCCAGCGGCCCACTAGAGCTGCGGGTCCCGGCGCCTTGCACAGTCCGAGTACTTCCTTTCGCTCCCGCAGTCGATCGAGATGTCCGCCCACGACTTGATGTCGGTAAGGGAGGTACAACTGAGGCATGTAGGTCGCCAGTTGCGGTCCGTGTTACGACGGTCAACGGTGGTGGCATCTGTAAGACAGGATGCTATGTCATATTAGTGGTGTTCGTTACAGTTATTACAGTGGCATCCTGATGCTCACCGATTGTCTGTTTGGCTGGTTAAAGAAAAACGCCGCCCACGCAGGATAGTCCGCTTCCAGTTGTTGCAACCTGTCCTCAAGTGCCTTTATTCGCTGATATGCATCCAAAGGTGTTCGAGAAACTGCACAGAAAGAGGCTAAAGCGTCAATCTGATGTGTGACGCCTGCCTGCGCTACTACATACTCACCGAATTCAACGTTAAGGTGTTCCTGTACATTCTTGATACGCTCTTCAATCCCGTCAAGTGGTCGCGACGAAGTATCCTCATATTTAGCGGGTCTTTTGCCTGCAGGGTCTCGATGTGTTGATCTCTCAAGAGGACCGGATAGGTTATGAACAACATCTAGCTTCATTTGCACCGTCCGATTGAGCTGGGCGGCATCAACTCGAGCGCAAGTGCCTTTGAAGTTCAGAATCGACAGATAAGCCACCGCCCATCTTCGTATTAATACGGGGTCCATTCAACCTAGCCCTCACCCTCTTCAGATGCTTTTGGTCTTAGAAATTCCTTTCTGTTACTCGCATTGATTTGTGCACGCTTCGTCTCGATGAAGTTCTGTATTCGTTTATCCATCTATTTCCAAATGAGATGGCCTTCTGTATTAGTAGGTGAAAATGTGGACCTGCGCAAAATAAATCACCCACCTCTGCTTTATCTGCTCGGATTTGCACAAGTTCAGGATCCAGTCGTGCAGCTTTCGCGTCTCGTTCCTCCAAATCTGCACGTAGACCGACCACTTGTTGGAAATGCTACGTTGGGAGACTCCCAACCGCCATTTCACTCACCTAAAAGTTCAGCCGCTTGCTTTCGTTTCATAGGAAGTCCATTTACTTTTTCAATATTTAGTGGGTGCTCGACAGGTTGACTTGCTCGAGTGGATAGCTCCAAAAATGCAGACAAGACCGCGTTGGTTTTGATAGTGGTCAAGAATGCACACAAGGCATCCGGGGGAGCGACATGTCTCGGTCGTTGGTCAACCTGCAGAGCTGCACCTTGCGACGGGGCAATAACCAACCCTATTGAGAAAGTGTATTGTTAGAATAATCAAATCTGTTGCGTGAGCTGAGAGTTGACGACATACCTACACTCCCAAGAAAGTCGCGTATAGCACCGAGAACCGCATCGGTTGCAGTCTCACAACTGGCGACGTTAGGAGTTGAAGAGGCAGGGACATGTATATTCTGCACTATCGGTGGAGCTTCTGCATTGTCTATTTGAGGAGTGCTGTCGGAATGCGAGTTCATGGTCGAAAGCTCCTCGCAGCCAGACGGACTTTGGCAAACTAAGCGCTGCTGACGTGGAGGGCATTGGGTGAGTCATCCTGGACTGGGGATTCGAGGACTTTTTGACATCTTTCATCTTTGCCCTTCCCATTAGCAAGCTACAAAACAAACATGACGTTGCCTTACTTTGAATTTGTCTCGGTGCCAGGCTTTCATTCGCAAAAACTCGCTGGGTCGACGTTGCTCATGGTACACCCATCTCTGTCGCGATTGTGAATTTGCGGCCATCCTGATAACTGTCCACTGCTGTCTTAGCCAGGCCCGAATGGACTGGGGAATATCGGCCAGCTGGCTTTGGACCTTTTGATTTCTTCCCTTGATTTGATGAGAGTTGGCTTCATATCTTCGACATTGGTTTTGCCTGTATGTGGAAACGAGGACTATGGAAACGAAACGGCGCCGAACACGTTGCACACAAGTTTTGAAGGTACATGAACTCTGTACTGTATTTTGTCGGGATTATCACTCATACCTCATCTTCTGCAATAGTATATCAGTCGCGACCAAGTAATACAACGTCTATCACTCTCATCCAACTACGATCGCCTGTGATTACTGTGAGTTCCAGCAGGAAGGATACGGATTTGGCACATTACTTAGGGTATATGATTAGAAAAAGGGGGTGCTCTTTTCAAAATCCTTCGCGCACTGGGCTCAACAGATGGCTTTTGAGTCGGTAGTACTAGTAACAGCAGCAGACGCTGGTCGGCGCGTGGATGGGCAAATTCGCAGCGACCGATTACGGTTCATCTCCACCTCCGACAAATACGTTCACGCGGACCGTCTACAGCAGCTAGGATTCCCGAGATTAGAAGAGAATGAAACAAAACGTGCATGGGTAGCTAGCGAGCTGGCAAGTCCCATACCGCCAGGAGCTGGTGTATCACGATTCATTTTTGATGAGTTTCGGGAACTCAGTGTTCCGTTGTTGACTCTGATTTGGTTTGCAATTGAAGGAGGTGAGGCATGGCTCACTTTGTGTCATAAACGAAACATGACATAACACCAACTGCGTCTAGACAATTATCAAGACGCCCTCCAGCTTGCGTCGGCGGTCAGATCCTTGGTAAATCATGGGGAAGGTGCGGCTGAGCGCAATGCTTTATTAAAGATTCTTGGAGCTTAAACAATTTTTTACAGATAATTCAGAGCAGAATACATGGAAAACTCCATTGTCGTGGAAGGGATTATATGGCAATGCAATGTTCACGAAAGCCCTTTTCCAATAGAATGGAGCTAGACTAGCGGCTCGTCAGCCGAGCGATGATGTCTGTAACCATTCAGTTGGCATGACGCTCTTCATTAATGGACCCCGCAAAGATAACTTATGTAAAGCGTCCACGTGGAGGCAGATTGGTTGCGATACGGCTCCTATCGTCGCAACGGCTCATATTCAGCCAACAGCCCAGCTTGATTGTGCTGACTCTGGCATTTCTGCTCCTTTGTACATCAGGTGCGTGCACGAGCGCGCTGCCTGCGCTGCCTGGTTCCAAATAGTATGATGTGCTTGTCAATTTACATGCCACTTTACCGGAGATTATGTACAAATCAAAGCAGATCTCCCAACGCTTTGCTAACTCTATCTACAAGTATTGCCAAGAAGCTCGTGACGCTTCTATTTTTTGACTTTCAGCTTCAATTTTAGACCCTTCGGAGGCGCTCCGGCGTTTTCCGCCGAAGGCGTGATTTCAGCGGCAGGTTGGGACTTCGTCTTCTTGCGCTCGGAGGATTCGTTGGCTGCCTTCTTGCGCTTTACAGCTCCGGGCCCGCCCGCACGTTCCTGAGTCTGAAAGAGAAAGACACTTAGCATGGTTGCTGCGGTCTCATACAAAACCAATCTTGTCTTACCTGTGGTGTTGCTGATGATCCCGAAAGTATTCGTTCCTCCACGGCCGGATTGGCTTTCTGCTTTTTGTCCTTAACCTGACCCCCGTCATCCTTTTCTCTCTTGCGCTTTTTGCTGCCTTGATCACCCTGATAGCAGTCATAATCCATCAGACAAGCACCAGTGCGTAGTGATGGTGAGGCTTCATACTTACTGCTGCGTCCCCAGCGGATATTTGCTTTTCCATCAAAGTTTTCCATTCCTTTTTGAAAAACCTCTCCAATGCCACCCCGCAATTGTGTCCGTAACTGGTTTTCGCATTATAAAGATAGCAGTTGGCGAACAGTTGCGCCATATCGGCCTCAAATTCAGAAGTGTTATTGTACACGTGCTGATCCAGCTTTGTTTGCATCGTCTGCAAGTCGATCGGCGTTTTAATCTTGGTGTCATAGTCGGGCAAGACATTCGAATCCACAGGTTCCAAAAAAATTACGGCACTGCTATGCTCACGGAGCATTTTCAGCATCTTTTGGATGAGTTGTTCTTCTGAGGAGGACAGTCCAGGGTGTGCTGGGGCCTGTTGGGGACCCGGTGATGAGCTGCGAGAAAGAGGCTTCTGTCCCTCCCGTTTAATTTGTAAGGGGCTACTTTCGCGGCTCCCCCCTGGAAGTGACAGAGACTTCCAGTCCTTTTTGAAAGCAGCTTCAAGTCCTTTACCTTGCTCGTACACCCAGTCCCCTTGTCGTAAGATGTTAGCAGCCATCCGAAGAGGAGGGTTTCGCTGGTGGTTTTGATGTGTAACTTACCAGGTAGATTGAACCTGAAACAATTGTTGAGCATAAGGTTCACATCATCGCGAAATTCATCGCTAGCTTTGTATTCGCCACTTTCCAGCTTCTTCTGGATAGTACTGAGATCCATTGGCCGCTTGATAATATCAAAATACTGTGGAATGTTTAGCGCGACTGGATCAACAGGCTGGAGGAATGCCTGCGCATTTGGATGCCGCTGCAGTTTCTTGAGAATTCTCGCGCATGCCTTTCCGTCCGATGTCGACTTCAGTGGAACACCTCGGTTTTCTTGGTGGCGGGAGTCGGATGTTACTCGGGTGGACGTGTCCACCACATTGACAGAGATTTTGGGGGATTGGGGCCGTCCTTTAGCGACACTACTGGGAGCTGACCCAGCAGAGCCTGTTTTACTTCGTCCCCACTCGCGGTCAAAGATAGCTTCGAGATCCTTTCCTTGAATATAGACAGGTTCCCCGGGCCGATTGAACGTGAAGCAATTGGTGAATATGAGCCGCACGTCATTTTCAAATTGCTGAAGTGTCTTATAATTTTTATTCCGAAGATTTTTCCGGACGGTGGACAGATCCATCGGCTCTTTGATTATTTCAAAGTAGTCAGGATAAAGCGCCCTGGACACAGGTTGTAGAAATGGCCCCGCCGATTGAGTGGCACTTTCCATCCGCACAAGAGCACGTTCGCACCGTGCCGCATCCGTAGCAGATAACTCGCCCTTACTGCCAGAAGCTACCAACTTCGAATCATTGGTGTCTGCCATTGGTCGCAGTGCGTCTGGAGCCTGCGAGTTTTCAGGCCAGGTCTTTTCGAAAATATCGAGAAGTGCTTGGCTGTCCTTATGAACTTGAGTGTCAGGTGGATTGAACGTGATTGCGTTGTCCAGCATTAATCGGACATCAGCCTGAAACTCCGCGGGTGTAGAATAGGCATTTTGGTCCAGCTTCTTTTTTATGGTCGAAAGATCCATGGGCTCCTTTATTATTTCAAAATACGTGGGTATATTCAAGGCAACCGGATCCACCTAAAGGGCAAACGCGGACAGCGACAACTTAGTGATTCCTTTCAGTACGATCTGATCTTCTGCTTCAATGATACGCTTACCGGTACTCTAAACCAATGAGACAACTCGTGACTTTGTAAGATTCTCCATGTTTTCCTGCATCGTCGCATATCGTTCAAGGATAAGACTGGCTTCGGAATTGCTGGAGCCGGTAATATTGAGCGGGAAGGCGGTGCCGGTGGAGTTGGCGGAAGCGGTGCTGGTGGTGACGACGGCCGAGGTATTCTACTCGCTTTGGGTTCCGTCACTACACTTGGAATGCTAGGAATTGTCGCACTCTGCATGTTGTCCTCCTCCGTCGCCCTGTTCTGCATATCTAATGCCTCTGGTACCACAGACTCTTCGAAGAAACCTTCCAGCTTCTTCGCTTGCCTATGCACATTGCTTTCTTCGAGATTGTATTCATAGCAGTTTTTAAAGATCTGGCGGATGTCCATAAACAAGCGGCTTAAGTCGTCCGCGTAAATGCCTGCTTGCAGGTTTCTTCCTGCCGTTTGGAGATCCATCGGCTTTTTGATGACTTGATAGTAGTGTGCATG
>NW_015971546.1:749539-754513 GCF_000182565.1 Spizellomyces punctatus DAOM BR117
ATGGATGATTGCGGAGACGTTTTAACATAGCTTCTCCAATACTTTTAAAAACCGGATCAGGCTCTTTCAAAATTTCCGGAGGCAAAGGGTTTGGTCGCAACAATACTGGCTTCGTGTCCTCTGTTCGTACACGCGGTGGTGTGGGCTTACTCGATACTTTAGGCTTTGATAACGAGTCTGCGACTATCATATAGTCATTTATCTTGATCTCCAATGTGGATTACCTTCATCAACATACCATTTTTGATTGTAACCTTCTTCACCGCAGGTGGAGCTTCTTCATCACTCGCGCTCTGTTACTGACAGATTAGTGTTACGCCAATCGCCACATTCAAAAAAACTAGCGTACATCGTCTGCCGGCTTCGAAGGCATTTTGATCCTCAATTTGGGTACTGGTGGGCCACTACTAGCTGCTAATGGTTCTTCTGGAGCTGGATCGTACAAATATTCGCAAAATCGCAGAAGATACGTGCGCACCCGGTGATCGAGGGTCTCATTGGAACTATTTTTCACACCAAGTAAGAATGAGATGATTAGTACGAAGAGCTCAACAAGATAGTTCACATACTTCATCAAATGCCACACTGTCTTCGCTATGTCTTGTCTTTGAGAAAGGTTGAATCTCATATGCTCCCAGACATTTTGGCGGTTACCGTGGCCATTGGCTAGAACGCCGCTGTTTAGGAGCACTCCGGCATTCCCTGGAGTTGACGTTATAGACCCTTTGGTCTCTCCAGTGATGACCCCAATAAATTCAGTCAGTGCTTTCGCCACATGATACCGAATATAGGGGGCCGGATCGTCCGCGACCAGTCTTAGCAACCATTGAGCAATTTCGGGTATGGAAAGCCCGCCCAGAACTAAAAGGGCATCGATCGCTATGATCCGTACGTACAGGAAGTTGCCATATCTGAATTAAGCAAGGATATAAATATGTTGACCTGCCCGCAGCTACGGATTTATCGTCACCTTGCGTGCTGAAGGAATAGAGGCATATCGACCGGTATAAGAGTAGCAAGCATCCACTTCAGCAATGTCTACGAAAGGAACCGGTCACCAAATTAGTATGATATCACAAAGTTACGCCGTATGATATGATATAATACCTCCAAACACGCGGCGGTCACTGCGTTATGATATGACGGCATTAACCGGTCCAGGTTTCGATAACGGTGAACTTCGCGGAGTGCTTCCCTGAACAAGGGTATATTCGCTGCTGTAGCACTCGTGCTTCCCATCGCGGCCGACAGATCCTCGTCATCGCTATCGCCACCAAAAGAGAACTCTTCTACGGTCCCATCGCGAGGAGGGATAGCAACTACCGGGCGTTTTCTGACTTGTCTGGCAGTAGGCAGAAATGAATTTCCAACTGCGACTATCAGGTTTGCTACAAAGTAGTTATCCGAAAACTAACATTCCGTGGGGCATATAATCAGTTAAATTCAGCCTGTCAGAAACAATCGCAAGGGGAGGTTTTGCTTACGGAATTGCCGGTATTATCATTGAATTTTAACAGGGCCAGGAGAAATCGTCGACATTGAATGGGCGCTATGTCGTCTAACTCTCGAACAGCAGCAATCGCCGAAATCAACGCCTGACCATTACAGGTTTGTGATCCATTGGTCCGGTAACCTATCAAGCACTATCGTACCTTCTTAACAAAATACTCCTGCATCTCCGTAAAATCGTTGCTCTTTGGCAGTACTGCGTCGGGGTCATTTGCATCACCGAAACAGAACTTCTCCCGAAAAGTATCTAATAGTGATCTCACACCGAGAGCACCTCTGTGCTCTGATGTACACTGAACATATATGGCCGATTAAATCCTGCCGCAACGCATTCCGAAGGAGAACTGGTCTTCATACCCTTGCCAGCGCGCACGCGGCTTCCATCCGCAGGCCGTAATACGCGGTTGTATCTCCGACAAAATCACTCAAGACCGCACAAGTGCCTTGGGAAGGTAAGTGATCCAGTGCCTCAATGGCCTTAGAAAGGCAGATCATCTGTAAGTTACTTCACAACACATCCATCCTGCCGGTAAAGCAATCCGTACCTCGTATTGCGCGTTCACATCTCGATCTTTCTGTAACTGGGCTGCCCACATGTAGTCCGACTGCTCAAATATCTTTATACAAAGCCATTGGTTATCAGGGTCAAGGCGAATCCACTCGAACGTCAATCTGACCGATGTTCATTAGCCATTAGGAGTTATGAATGCAAAGCTCAGTCTCACCTCTCAGGTTCCTCGTCAATCCATTCTATCCGTCCCTCTTCAGTTCTTGTTACATCGTGCGTTCCTTCCTCAGTCCCGCCAGCCTCTGTGCCCTTCTTCGATTTCGCGGTAATAGGTTTTCGTCGAATACGTTTATACTTCGTATGATATTGAATGTCATATTGTTTTTCCAAGTCGTCAATGTGGACTTCAGTATCGTAAGTTCCACCAGGCTCATGTATTCGTATTGTGAAAGGACCCTGCGGTGAACGTGTTAACAATTGCTACAATAAAATGTTGAGGTACAACCTTACCGTGAACTTTGGAGTGCTTCCAACAATGCCACCATTCGTGTTCTCTTGACGGAACTTGAACTCCACCATCATCTTCTTCCGGTTGAAATTATACTTGAAAGAGAATCGTGGACATCCGCTACCGTATATCCATTGATCGGCAAAGGTCTTCAGCTCCAACTTCCCCGTGAGTTTCCTGGCTACTCTGAGAAAATGATGTGTACTAAGACCATTGGGTAGTTCCCCAGCAGCTGCGCTGAGCAAAATTTTGTTGACCATTTTTTGCAGCATCCCCTTGCCCATGCGTCGTTCGAGCATATACAGAATTATCGGAGACTTCAGTGACAGAAACTCGGATCGTACTGATGCCCAATCATCGTCCGGATGGAAATGCTGCAACACCAGCGGGTCGATCATAGTCGGCTGCTCATCTGAGCTCGGATCATCTGGTGCGACAGTGGTCGGATAAACTGGTGGCTGATTGACATCTAACTCGCATACTCTTTGCATGTCCTGGACGCAACGATGAGCCACTGCCTCCAACATGATCACAACAATAATCCGCTTCACCTTTTTAAGTCGAAATTTATACTCATTTTTGCCCAAAAATCTCTCCAGAAACAGCCCCACAATATAGTTGGTTAAACCAACAGTCAACCACGTATCAGCCCTACTCAGTGCATCAATACAATGGAACAATACGCGTACAATGTGTGTGAGCGACTCACCATGTTTTCGGCACAATGTAGTGCCCGAACCATTGGGTGACGAGTGCTCGACACAGCAGCCGCATGGTCTCATACGTTTGATCAATTATATTATCTTCCAGCAGAAGGTGAGAACTAAAATCCGGTGAATTCGCCAAATGTTGCCCGCGGATTAGCTGATGGAAGCCTTAAGAATCTAGCACACAGAGTTTGTACCTAAACACAGCCAGAGTTGCACCGACAGCCGCAGGGTTGTAGGTGTCTTCAAGAAAAACTTGCTTATATGAACCAAAAGGGAACGGTACTCCCAGATACTGTTCAAAAAAAGCTAACGCCTATCGAACCATAGAGTGAATCAAAAGCGACAAGACTTTGTTGAGTGCTAACAACAAACCTGGGCTACAAAACTGGTCGTATACTCCAACTGCTCACGTCTCCCTGGCAAGCAAAAGGCGTACCCTCCATCGCTAATATCATGGTCCCGGATAAAAGCTTCGGCCCCTGTCGTATCGACTTCGTCTTGTTCGTCTGCGTTCATGTCCTCCGGGACAGTCGCTTTCATCCACTGGGGAATGGGTATACTGTCGAAGGGTCCAATCGCAAGCATTATACTTGCAGGACAAACTGGATTGCTTAGCACGTAACTGGATATCTTTTTCGTGGCATCCACAGGATGTAGCACTTGCTCATCCAACTCCCCGCTACAAAGAACGAGCATCTCTCTGTCACCCAGTCTCTGACCCGTCTCTTCATCAATTTCGTCGCCGACTCCTCCAGGACCAAAAGTTTCTGGCAACGCGTCCCGCAGGGTCCGCGGTGTCACACACTGTATATCCCACGTACAACGTTCTTGATATCGGTCAATACAAGGTATCCATAAGCGAGCACTTGAGGTTTGGTTATTCGAGTATAATTGAGGGTATCTCTGTGTAACGCGTTTAAGAATGGTGCAAATATAAAAAACAAGCGAAATCAACGGTGTTGTCAAAATTCCTTACGTCTGGCGTTACAAGTGCATCAGGAAGAACAAAGTGAAGCCCTGATCTGGGCTCAGTCAATATGAAGGTTACTTGAACCTGAATAGTGGCAAAACTGGGGGCAGGCGGAGGACGTCCTGTGCTTTGTTCTACATCTACAAATCGGAAATGTTGAGGAGCCATCCAACGGGGTGACAGCACCGTAGAATCTTACCAGAAGGTTGCGTTGATAGCTCAGATGTGCCGTTAGTTTGGGTGGTCTTCGTCCATATGTAATGTCAGCTTACGAGAAGGACCCAGAATCTTGTCATTGGGAACAATGCAAATACCTGGATAATGGGCACCTGTTCTGGAATATCTATCACCAGTTCGCCTTCATCAGATTCTTGGAGTGCATAGGTATAGTGTTGCCTGTATTCTGGATGATGGTACGCAGTTTTTCGGGACGAAGGTGGAACGACTGGAGTGAGGGGATCATCGTAAACGTATTTTGTCTCAACTTCATTCACAAGGACTTTCAGGATCTCTAAAATTCCAGGTACAAAATCGATAAGAACAGGCAAATAGATGCATACTGACGAGGAAGTCATCGACATACTCGACTGTCTACAGTTCAGTCTAATTTGAGTGAAGTCGGCAGTCAGGGGTGTTATGTAGAGGATGACGCAGCCCTGTTTAGATTGCGACCATCAGCGGGATTCCCATTGCAAGAAGCTGAGTAAAGCTCATGTCAAGCATCTGGAGAGCTTCACCGGGATACCCACTTTTACGGTGCGTCTGTGGG
>NW_015971546.1:754613-945560 GCF_000182565.1 Spizellomyces punctatus DAOM BR117
GACAACGCTCTGGTGACTCGTAAGATTTCGAAAACGAAGTACAGGAAGAGCAAAAGAAACCAAGAACAAAGGGAATACGACGAACCAGAAAATCTCAGGTTAGAATCTTATATTGTTAAACACCGATGGCGTGGAATTGTCACACCGTCGGTGGAGCTGCCTGGTTACAGGCACCCAACCGCCCTCGTCACATAGCAAATGTTCTCCAACAAAAGTGTGTAGATACTTATAATTGGAAAGGTTTTGTAGCCTTCACTTTCGCCACGAGATCCCCACTTGACACTGTCTTTTGCATGTCGTCATGACTCTTCGCAGGAGCACAGATTGTCATCAGATGTGTGCCAAAAGCTTTCGCAGGAAACAAGCTGCCCAGAGGTGATCTCTGAGAGCATGACCTTTGTCACATGATTTGATCAGGTGACAAGTTCAACAAGTCCAAGGCAGACCATTGAGATCTCTGCTATCGAGGGCACGATGCAGGCCCTGGTGCGCGCCTCTTTAACATCAGGAACGCTGTATACGATTGGGGACTTGCTGAATCAGGGCTTTGTAGAACCTAGAGTATCGGGAAGCGACAGGTCTCAATTCCGTGATGTGGACTGGTTGAGGACGGGAAAGTTTGGTGGGTAGAGCATGGCGTTAGTTGGAAGAAAGCTTGGCGACCACTCACCGTTTGTTGCAATTCTTCCCAGCTTTGACCGGCGCATTGCTTCATGGGCCATTTTTTCTGTATGGGTTTACCATGCTTGATAGGCTGTGTGGGCAAGCCAGGTCGCTGGGAGCCGTATTTAAGAAATCTGTTGCCGGCCAGGTTTTGCTCTTCCCGCCCTATGTTCTCTCTTTCCTATCCATGACTGCTCTCTTGGACGGGCAGTCACCGTGGGACCGGATCCAATCCCGCTTTGTTCCAATCATGGTCAATGGCTCTATTGTCTGGCCGATCGCCAACGTTATCAACTTCCGGTATCTTCCAAGCCAATGGCGTATCGCTTACATCAATATTGTTGGGATTGGATGGAATACATATCTCAGCTTTAACACTCGACAGCATACTAAGCGGGCCATCCAAATACCTTCCGATTTACGTTAGCCGTGGAGGGGAGAACCACATCAAAGGAATGTTACATGGCCGGTATCGATGATAGCTGAGCGGCTGGTCCCGTTGGCAGTCATTGGCGTCATTCCACGCTCTCTTCTGCGCCTGACACCAGCCCATGCAAATATCAACCGTCCCGAAGTGACCTAACCATTTTGAGAGAAATCTAGAGCGTGTAGCCTGCACCAGGGACGGCATATCACGTTGAAATACAGGTGCAGACACACCCGTATGGCGTCTTCGCATTTATTCCTGATGTTCAATGAGATAATCCAGACATAGCATTATATGTTTTATTTTGTGTCGCGCCCAGCTGAAAAGGACGTGCTGTAACTTCACATGAACCAAGGATTGGATGTCTACCTAATCTGTTTTGCTGCGGGTACCAGAACCAGCGCCATCGTTGGCTGAATCCACAGACCCAACGCTGCTCAGTAGGCCCACAACGAAGCTGATATCATAAAAATGAGTCAATAGAGACAACGTTGGCACATCATTCGAAACGGCACCTACATTATTGTGATGATCAAGACAAGACTTGTCCAGAAAATAATCTGGAAAGGAACGGTAATATCCTGATATTGACACGCGTCGCCTGTCCACTTCACTGGTCCACTGAAGCCAGGCCTCGGCTGACCAGCATCGTCAGTGTACTGGTTGCCACACTGACAGACGAAGCAGCTTGAACCGTTACGTTGCCCGCACGTGCCGTGATTGGTACAGTTTGAAAACGTCCTGCATACGGGATGGCATTTCCAGACGTTTACGCAAGTTCGGCTTCAGGTAATGGCCTTCTAACTGAGCACTTACGAAATACACTCTGCAACGGTCGTTGGACAAGGTGTCGCTGTAGTAGAAGCGCGGCGAGAAAGCAATGTCCTTGAAATTTTAGGGGGCACCGTCAAGACTTCGGCCAGCACATGGCCATCGTGAAGTTCGGTGAAGGAGGATACCATCTAAGACTCATGGTTACAATCATGCAGTCCTCAAATGTCGTATCACAGCACCATAATACCTCGCTGATAGCCCTGTTAACCATTTTAGCTCCATTTTCGTACTGAGCGGACTTTTCCCCATATCTGTCCCTCAGGCTGGACAAACCTGAGAAGGTTACTGCAATAAAAGAGGGTACATCGATCGGCTTTCCCGCGCTTGCCACCCGCTGTACTTTAAATGCCTCGATGAGGCTTGTTGCAAATTCGAGTTCCGCCTGCAGAGCAGAATGAGCGTTGCGTACTCTCAATTTACAGAACATGCTTCTTACCATGAGATGCATATCTTCCTGTAACGGCGATTTCAATAATTAGACATCAGAGATCTAGCAAATCAGAGTGCATGGGTGCCGCGTCCACGTACGGGATTATTACTGTTCAAAGATTGCGCACTCTCTCCAAACTTCTCAATCGCGTGAGACTTCATGTCTTCATAGAGAGTCTCGGAAATCGCGGTTAACGTCTTTCGAATGCTTGCCGGAAGTTTAGCTTGCGTTGAGACATCAACCCTCTATTCCATTTCGTCAGAATCACTTCATAGCGAATGCATTCGAAGCGTCCCTACCTTTTCTCCGACATGGACTGCGGATACCTGTCCCGTAACTGCGCCCTGGCCCTTCGATGAGATGATTAACGGCCAGCTTCCGGGAACATTCTTTACAATAGCACGCGCGGCCCGCTCGCCAAAGTCCACCAACTGTGCGTCCGCGGTGTTATGCTCTGTATAGATCCGGAAGTAAGGTACCGAATCAACAAGACCTGATTCTGGTGTATTCATGACTATTATTGATGATATTTGTTCCAGTCAATAAAAACCCCATTCGGGACTTACCAGCATGATAGTCGTCAATGACTACCCACAGGTTCGCTTTAGGTGCCCCTAGAATATCAAATTTGATCTGAAGCCGAAGTTTGTTCAGAAGATTGTAATGATTCCGCTGAGGACCAGATGCGTGAAAAATCTTACATCTTTGACGGCATCATCCAGTATCTCATTGTCTTGCACTTCAAGAATATTGACAGGTTGTAGGATGTCACCAGCCCCAGCTGAAACCGCCACCACATGGGAAACCAAAGATGTTGCTTGAGTCCAAGAAATATCGCGTGGTGCTCCGTCCGTCAATCGGGGGTATAGATGGAGAGACGCATAGGGTGCTGCAACGGACGAAAGAGACGAAAACATTGTTCAATTTGCTATACCCATCGGTCGTCATCGCAATCACGGGTTACCAGAACTGTCCGACGCCGAAGCGAAAGCTGCGAGCGCCGCAATACCCGCACATAACGAGACTAGCGTTCTACGGGCCATGGCTATGTATGCTTGTTATTGATGACTGGCCTTCCGCTATAAACCAGTGAACGCCCAGTTTTCCAATCGCCCGCCTGGTGCCGATGTCCTCCAGCGCGCCTTTCAGTTTCTGAGGGCACTTGGCTTTGTCACGTGAGCTGACGCGTACGTGATCTGCGCGAGAACCAGAGGTCGTTTTCCCAGGCTTGCCTGGTTACCTCCAGAGCACAATTTCCGTTCAACCTGCGGTGAATTGTGGTATGCAGCATCCGTCAACGATAAGGACCGACTTGGTCGACTGTTCTGCCCTTTCATTGGAGCTTGCGGCAACCGATTCTCCATTTTTCCGGGCCAAGGTCGCTCTGTTTCAGAATGAGTTGGAGGCGTTTGGAAAATGGTTGGACTCTGTCTGCAGAGTCCTGCGCCAGTATACGGACGAAATGATCAGTAGGTGTGTGCGACTTAGTATCATGGATTGGCATTGCTAATTCATGCGCCAAAAGGGACTAATGAAGTGCAGTCAACCGTGATAGCAACATTGATGCCTCACTCCGGCCTGCACCTCTTTGGTAAGAACCGAAGTCGGTAACATATCCTTCAGATGCTAACCGACCCTGGGGAGACAGAGCGGACTATAACGCGAATAATTGGGGACGCTCTACAGTCTGTGTATCAAGTGAAGGCCAAACTTGTAAGGCTATTCATATTGTTATTGCACCGTCAGCGGCTACTGACATTCGCTCTATTTAATAGGTTGACGACATTATAGAGCAGCTTATAGAACCATTTCTTGCGTTTCTAAAGGAGGACGTTCGAGACATGAAGGTTTGGCATACTGTCACTATGTCCTACCGGCCTGTTTCATATGTGTGCTTTTAGGATGTGACAAGAAATTTTGACCGGGTATTAGAGAGATACGAGACTGCCGTGACGCGATATGGTAATCTGTCTAAAACGAAAGAAAGCAGTGCGTTACGTGAGGTTTGTTACGCTTAGCTGACGGAGAACGAGAGCGATTACAACACTCGTCCTCAAACTCATTTTTTTGAAAGGATGCTTTTGTACTGTATGAATTCCGCAAGCAATACATACGCGCATCTCTGGAACTTGCCCACCGGGTGATCATTTTTCGGATTCGTGTACATGGCATGATCATGGAGAGGCTGATGAATTATATCAGCTCCCATTCTGAATTTTACGATACCGCGGCACAAGTATTTAAAGGCCTGATGCCTCAACTGACCGGCTTAAAAGCCAAACTTGACGAGGTACAAGAGCATTTCTGCTGGGTCTGGCCTGATTACACTTTACTAAGAACGATATGCAGTCCATCAAAGTGCGAAATCAGAGTGCCACCAAATTGGAGACGACGCGGAAGATTCTGGAAGATGTGAGGCAGTCAGTAAAGTACACTCTTATTACCTTTTCTGATTCTCCACATTGTGTAGGAAGCCATAACTAAGGCCAAACCCCTCACGATCCCGAGTACCACAACCAGTCTGAGTCTCGATGTACAATCGGGGGAGAGGGGTGGCACACGTCACATACCCTCTCCACTGATCCCATCAGCTTCTACTCCAACGGAGAAAGAAGGGTATGTAATCGTTGGTTTATCAGTAATGGCGTGGTCTCATCACACATCTTCAGGTACCTATTTAAGCGAGTATTTTCCAGCAAGCCTTTGACAGTCCAAACATGGGCAAGGCGATGGTTTCGTGTCAAAAATGGGGGGTTTTCTTACTGTATGGTATCCCCAAAGCAACGAGGAGTGGTGCTCAGCACCCCTGCCTTGAACGTGCTCTTGTGTAGTGTGCGCGTGGTCCGAAACGAAGATCGCCGGTTCTCTTTCGAAGTATCTACGGTGCACAAGTACGTCCGCCGATCGAAATTTTTACAATAACAATAATCACACCAACGCCGCATTGCAAACGATAGGAGGAATTTCATATTGCAAGCCGAAACAGAGGACGATATGAATGAGTGGATAGCAACGATCGAAGCCGCCAAATACCAAGCTGCTGGTGAAGGACCAGCGTCCACGCCATTCATCGGTGATATGGCTACGGATATTGCTGGCAGTGATGATGAGGAAGACGCAATTCCCTTGCACGAGATTAAAATGTCAGAAGGGGATATTAAACCATCGACCGCTGAGAATGAGGGAGAAGAAGATGACGATGATGAAGATGAGAGTGATGGTGACAAAGAGCAAGGCAAGCCCGACAGCCCTGCTGATCAGAGCAGTGGGGATGACATTGGCATCAGATATTCCGACCGGACATTAGGCAAGGAGAACACGAAACTGCATCGACTTCTTAAGTCTGTTCCCAAAAATGATTATGTTCTTGACGGTAACTCTTCTATCTATGAGTGCCCACATTTATGACTTTTCTGATGTGAGTCTCTTAGCCTTCTCGTGTGCCATGCAGAAGGACATAGCTGTACATGGAAGACTTTATATTACCTATGATCGCATATGTTTCTACTCCAATATTCTTGGCTTCATTAGAATGGTAAACGCAAGTCTTCTGATTTCTGTACCACTCAGGACGCAATAGTTAACGTATACTTGGCAGCTGGTGACGGAAATGAAGGATGTCCTGGCAGTCGTACAAAAAAAAGGCCCTCTGTCCACCACAATCCTTGTAACTACAAGTGAAGCCACCGTACGTATGCACTGGATATATGCGAGTATGAGAAACATACGTTTTAACTTTTCTGTTCGCTGATAGCATTCTTTCTTACTGTTTTACAGTAAGGATGAAGCTCACTTCACCACTTTAAAAGCCGCTTGGCTAAATGCCACGAACACTGAAGTATGTAGCGTCTTGTGCGTGGTGCCGTCACTACAGCTTCGCTAACGTCCATCGCAAAGCAACGACTATCCCCACAAGAACTTTATGATTCGGTCAGTAAGCGGAAGCATGCCACTGCTGGGGTAGAAATCGAGTCAGAAGAAAGCGACGGTCGAGTGTTAGAGGCTGCTCCAGTTGCAGACCCTACAACCGGGTAGGTAACAACGATGTTATGAATTCCCAAGACACGTTGTAATGTCCAGCATTTTGTAGACAACCTGCCACCGCTTCAGGTAAGCTTTTGAACGACATAGTTAGTAAAATGCTAGACTCATTGAAGACCCTTGGTGACGAAAGAATACGACCCACCCTCCGATCTGGCTCTCCCAGCCGCGGAAGTACCGTGCGGATGTGGGGCTGATCATCAAGAAAAGAAGGAGGCTGATGTGGTATTCAATGTACCAGCCAAGGTACAGCCGGGATGATTACGATATTAGGGAAATGTGTGGACCTTAACCGTTACGTTCCAGAAACTGTTTGACGTTCTCTTTGGTAATGAGACAACATTCTGGAGTCAAAGATTTCATCCCAAACGCGGCGAATCAGGTTCGCGCTCCTCCCCGCAATGTTTTCCCATGCTATCCAACTTAACCACTATATTCCGTGCATGACACAGGACGACAAAATGGTATTTGGTCTGATGGGCCGGAACCGCAGCGCGAAGTTAAATATATGATGCCTGTCAATAATCCGATGGGTAAGCTGGCCGAAGTGTCGAGTCACGTAAATGACACTAACGAAAATTCATATCACCAGTCAAAGTAAAGGAAGCTGAGGTAATCGCAACGGAGAGACTCGTCAAGCGGAATGATTACTTGTATGTTCAGCTTTTGTATTACCGTCGCTCTTTCTGTGTCAGAACCCTCTCACTCACAGTGGATGAAAACAAGCATTTATGTTGTTGAAGCCCAAAGCTCGACGCCTGCCCTTCCGTATGCAGATGCTTTTGCACCTGTCACCCGCTACTGCATAACATGGGTGACGAAGCATTCGTGCCGCTTGGTGATGACCTGTGGAGTGAAGTTCTTCAAGGTGGGACAGTTATGCAACCGGTTATTTATATGTATAGATATTCTGATTATGGACGGTGAATGCGTCACGCCAGAGTCCTATGGTTAAAGGTATGGAGTGTACAGCTATTCTGACATAAAGCTCATGTATAACCATACCTGGCATACGTTTCGATTAGGCATGATACGCTCCGCCGGAATGAAGGGTTTAGCAGGTACAGACAATGGGGAGATATTGTAATTTACGGCAAATTCTAAAAGCCGTTTCGTTCGGAAGAGGGTGCCGCAGATACTGTAGCACTCCTGAAGCAGGAAATTGATGAGTACAACCGGAAAGTACTGGGTAAAACGCCATCTTCAGCGGAAAGCGCCGGCGCCGAAGCCATCGCCATCAGTTCACCGACACCTGGTGACACGACTGTCAACGTAACCAGGCGAGGTGCCACTGAAGAGCTTCCGTTTGGACTAGGATCTCCAATAGCGGTGTACACCCTCGTGGTATTATTGCTTATTTCATGCGTCTGTCATCTCGTAGGCTGGTGGCAAGGCCCCAGTAAAGGGAGTGTGATGAATATTAGCCCGCGGACAGTGGACTGGGTGAAGGATTTCAACCTTGGAGACAATGACGACTTCACGCAAAGGTAACTGGTGTTTCTTGACAGGTTCCTCAGCTATTGCATTTTAGTAATTTCAGATTCCTCCAGCTTCAAGACATTCATGACGTCTCATTATCACCTTTCAGAAGGAAATTCCACAATCTCGCTACGAGCACCCTCATCTCGAAGACGGTTGTACTACCATCCATCCCATTTTACATTGCAATCGCAACTCGCTCAAGTTCATTCAGCCGTTCATGAAGTCTTGACCGATATACGTGGGATGATGGAGGAAGTGCATGAGGTGGAACGGCAGGTGATATGGAGCATGTTCATGAATTGGATTGGTGACAAGACTGCTCTTTGTCAGAACGAAGGGGGGTCCCATTGTAACGGAGTGGCCACATTAGTAAAGGAAGTGGAAATAGGCCAAAGAGGAGGATGAGCTGCCTAGTGTCCTTATTTAATCAAGTTATTTCATCATTAATGTCTACACCGCTCCTTCATCAGCAAGTATATTGTCCTTGCGGGGATTCCAGCAGAAGATCTCATGATCATTCCCCCCAGAGTAAAGCTCCTTCAAATTCAGCAAAAAATAGTTTTAATTGGTTTGCCAAGGTGAAGCTTTGCAATACTGTCATTTTTTTCACCTCATGTCCATGTCGAAGGGCAACACAGCCGACCCGGCCGGCGTGCCGCTTTAGCCTCATCATCAATTCCCCACTCCATAAGTTGAAGACCAGTACCTGTCTATTATCAGACGGCTGAAAAAGCAATGGCGGATAACAGGAGGAAAGAGGTGTAATCGTCGGTTGAAGAACATGGAAGACCCGATTTCTCAAGTGTGGACCATAATTCACCTGGATGCCCCAATGATGAGCGAAAATGAACCGCGCAAAGGAGACATTGCTATTCGCAAATACCAAAGTGTTTTTGCCCGAAAACACATCCCACAGTCGCAGACTCTCATCGTGCCCGGCGGAAATGAGATACAAGCCGTCGGACGTGAAGCCTAGGCCATTCACATGACCATTGTGTGCAGACGTAGAATCATTGTCTCCATTGTCCTCTCGTCTCCTAGATCCTGTTAAATCCGATACAGTTGAGAACATCTTTAGATACAGATGCGCCAAGAGTTCATCATATACCAGTTTCATGCTGATCGAGGGATATGAGACATGCCTTCGCTTTGCGTATATCCCAAAATCGAATCGTATGATCAGTGCTACATAGAGTGAACAGTTGTCAACATAACACCCCAATAGATGTCAATCCGCAAGTACGCCTACCTTCCTGACGCTAACAAAAACTCATCCCGTGGTGACCACCGGACGGTGAGTACCGACCCCCTGTGACCTTAACAATACGTATATTGACAGGCAGCGTATACAGATAATGCGCAAGTACAACAACGCACCCATTAACGAATGTGTGAAGGCACCCGTACGCATATCGCATAGACGTACTGGCGATTCCGCCGTGCCAGCTGGAAAACGATTGGTCGTCAGCCTAAGCTATTTCTAGCAGAAACAAGATCAACGTCCACGGAGATTATACTTGCAATCAAATTGTGGCTCGTTGCCACAGACGACATCTCATGTACATAGACATGATTTTCGATATTGAAAGCACAGACACTCTGCGGCGATCAAATATTAGAGAAGGATGCATAGTAGCTTTCAAACTTTGAAAGTATACCTGCATAACATTAGTGTCCCACACTTTCACCGTACCATCCATAGATGACGTAGTGAATAAGCCCGTATCTGTCGGGAACCAGTGAACGCCTGTGACGCTATACTGATGGCCCGCCCGCCTAGTGGTGATGCGGACGACATAAGCGATACGTAACACATATTTAAGTTGATGGCCGAGCGTAAGCCGCTCCATACCTTTCCACGGTCGCTATGGGACGTGAAAGGGCTCGTGCAGGCGGAGGTCGTCGCAACCCAGTGGAAGTTTGGTCTGAGCCACTAGGGACGGTGTCCCACTCCTCCAAGTCATACAGGTGTATTGTCGTATCGGCACTACCTGCAAGTAAGCTGAAAACTGGATGAGCTCTGCTCGTGTGACAATTGGGAGCGCCCTTGAGACTACTACGTACTATCGTCCTTCCAGAGCTTCAATGTCCAATGCGTTAATAGGACCCGTTGCGACCTTTGCCAGACCCTTTGTTTTGCTCAATTCAGTAGTCAAAAAACGCGAAGACGACCAATGCAGTTCAATCTTGGGCAGTTGCGGATTTTCCTCTCGCGAACGCAAAAGCCGATAGGTCATCGCAGCGCTTGCATCTGGTGTTATTCGTCGAAGTAGATGTTGGAGATCAGCAGACGGAGCTGGGATTCCCGGAAGCAGTGCGGATAAGCCAGCTGTGTGCACTCCAACCGCATTAGATCTCCATCGATTACGACATCGCGAGCTCGTGCTCGCGTCGCACGCATGCGCTGCTTTTCGTCCTTCGCTGCCTCACCGCACTGGAAGTGACCTACGCTATGCTACCTTCCGCAAGAACAGCCGTGGATGGATCAAAAGAAGCTCTCAACGTAGCCATTCTCATTGTCGTTGCACTGTTGGGACCGACATTGGCCGTGTTATTGAAATCTGTCGTGAGTGGGCTCTCGGTTGGACCGTCAAAGTTAGGGTTGCTAATACAATGACCACATTGTGAACCTCTTATCGCAATGCCTTTATGAATTCCGTTATACCAGCGTCTAACCACGCCCCTTCTTACGTCGCCCTCCAAACCAAAGGCAACCTCATTCAAAAAATCATCTAATCATCTACGAAAGCGTTCTCCTTCATCGTATTTCCCTGCAGCGAACAACCGCGTACATAAAACCTCTACGTCTGATGAACCGCGGCTTCCGTTAGTTCTGGTCAAGACCGTGGAATCCTTTGATAAGCTTTGGGATCGTGCTGTGATGACAGCCGCCCGTGCGATTGTGTATATCGCTAGTTTTTTTGGTTGGAGGTTGAAAGTTCGGCAATGTTAAGAGTAGATTATTTATTTTAAGTTTCCCGGATCTTTGTCTGGAGAATGGTGCTTTCTTAGAAATATAGTTCATTTACGCTTGTTTGCCATATCGCAAAACCATCTGCCGACGATGGCTGGCCGCTATCACATGTTGCTATGTGCGCGAGGTGCTGTGCCTCTATCGGTTGCTATGTACGTGAGCAGAGCGTTTAGTCACTGTCCCTTCACACTCTTTTTGGCCAAGAGTGTAATCTCGAGTTCATGTCTGCACTCCGCCCAAGACCATGCCCGCCATAACGCATGCCCAGCTGGTGTCCCTCCAAAAGGACCAGCATAAGATACGGAACATTTGCATCTTGGCTCATGTCGACCATGGTAAGCACATGACCTTGTGCGAATCTGATGCGAGCAGGTGTTGACGTGTACAACTAGGGAAAACGACCTTGTCAGATAGTCTTTTGGCTTCCAATGGCATTATTAGCTCCAAACTTTCGGGAAAAGTGCGGTATCTGGATTCTCGTGAGGATGAGCAACAACGAGGCATCACAATGAAATCGAGTGGAATATCACTGTACTTCAAAATCGTCAAAAACTTGATAGACAGTGCAAAGCAAGGTACTTGGGGTTTGTTTACAGAAGCCGTAGTATAAGTCTGACGCGTCGAAAGAGTCTTCTACTGTAGCCGATGAATATCTGGTTAATCTGATCGACTCCCCTGGACATGTGGACTTTTCGAGCGAAGTGTCAACCGCTTCCAGGCTGTGTGATGGGGCTCTCGTGCTTGTAGATGCAGTAGAAGGAGTTTGCACGCAGGTGAAAGGAGCTATAGGAGATCATTCATGTCACTTTGGGATAGTCAACTTACATATGCATGTGTAGACACATACGGTGTTGCGTCAAGCATGGATGGAGAACGTTCGGCCTGTTTTAGTACTGAACAAGATCGACCGCTTGATTACCGAGCTCAAGCTAACGTCGTCAGAAGCATACATTCATCTGAACAAAATTCTGGAGCAGGTGAATGCAATCATGGGAACCTTCTACTCTGAAAGCATGATGCAGGAAGATGCGGCTCGGTACGAGGTAAAAGGCGAGGCAGAACAATGAGTTTCCTTTATAACCATTGACTTTTGTAATTATTCACTGGAAATTAGGCATATCAGGCGAAAAGATCAATGACGAAGCACGGGAAGGAAGAAGAGGAGGAAATTGAATGGAGACTTGAGCATCAGGACGACTCGACCCTGTACTTTTCTCCAGATCAGGGGAACGTCATCTTCTCTAGTGCAATAGATGGGTGGGCTTTCAGGTATCTATCCACCCTACTGACTCGTATATGGACACTTCGGCTACTAAGAACTTATAAAGGATAGAGCAGTTTGCCCAGATATATGCCGCCAAACTGGGTATCAAAGAGGAGTTGTTACGGAGAGTGCTTTGGGGCGACTATTATCTAGATCCGAAAACGAAAAGGGTGCTGGGACATAAGGGATTGAAGGGCAGACCATTGAAGCCCATGTTCGTGCAGTTTGTCCTCGACAATCTCTGGGCACTCTATGACAGCGTACTGGAAACAAAGTAAGACTTGATAATGTCAAGCATGGATCCTCATAGCATGGATTGGAAGAGCTGAGTTTCGTTTCATATAGCGACCGGGAAAAGGTGGAAAAGATTGTGAAGGCATTAAACGTGAAGGTGCTGCCGCGTGACATGAGATCAAAGGACAGTCGAGCTCTCTTACAAGCGATCATGAGCCAGTGGCTACCACTGTCGAGTTCTGTGCTCCTGACTGTGATAGAGAAGATTCCCTCGCCTGGCGTGGCGCAGAATCTGAGGTTACCGAAGATATTGTATCCAAAGGGCAATCAACCAGAGTTAGCATCGTTATCAGAATCTCGACGTGCCTTTGAAACCGCAATTTACAACTGCGACCGTAGTGATGATGTCCCTGTGGTCGCCTATGTGAGCAAAATGTTTAGTGTGTCTGCTGACATGCTACCAACAAATCGACGTGTGCAACTAACTGCCGAAGAGATGAGAGAACGACGGCGAGCAGCCATTGCGAAGCAACAGGCGGCGATCTCAAAAGGAGAGACGACTAGCGACAAGGCAGTTGAGTCGGGTCATATCCAGCTGGACGATTCTGGGAGTGCTGAAAGTGCAGAGACGGGACCTGTGGTACTACAAGGACCGACAGACACACCATCAACTCCCGAAGTCCCCGAAGCGCCAGCGGAGGAGACATTGATCGGCTTTGCGCGCATTTACTCGGGAACGATAAGAGTGGGACAAACATTTCAGGTATTAGGTCCCAAGTACGATCCAGCTTTTCCCACCCGACACCGGTCAGCGGTTACCATTGAGAAATTGTATCTCATGATGGGGCGTGAACTTCAAGAGTTGAAGGAGGTGCCGGCTGGAAATGTCTTTGGTATCGGCGGCTTGGGCCAGCACGTTTTAAAATCTGCGACCTTGTCCAGTACAGCAGAGTGTCCAAGCTTTGGAGGCGTAAGGGCTGACGCAGCACCGATCGTGCGTGTTGCGCTGGAACCAAGAGAGCCAAACCAAATGGGACAACTGATTGACGGGTTACGATTGCTCAATCAAGCCGATCCTTGTGTTGAAGTGTACTTACAAGAGACCGGGGAGCACGTTATTGTGTGTGCAGGAGAGCTGCATTTGGAACGGTGCCTGAAAGATTTGCGAGAACGATTTGCCAAAATAGACATCCAAGTGTCTCCCCCAATTGTGCCATTCCGGGAGACGGTTTCCACATTCCCAGCCATTCCTTTAACTCTGACTCCAAATGGACAAAAAGTCGAGGATTCCACCGGTACGCTAAATAGGACTTCTCATATGAAACAATCATACTCATTTACATATATTGTAGATCCACTTGACTCTGCCTCTCGACCGACTGAAGTCGCGACATCTCTTCCAACAGGAACAGCCATTGTTCAAACTCCCGACAAGCTGTGTACCATACGCGTAAGAGCAGTCCCGTTGCCGTCACGAGTCACTGCGTACCTGGAGAACCAGTCGAAGACCATGCGTAATATTGTCGAAGAGCGAGACGTTAGTGTGGAGCAAGAGGGAAGCGGTGCAGCGTTCATACGGAAGCTCAAAGACGTGTTCGACGAGGCGTATAGAGAAAACGAAATTAAGGATAAAGAATTATGGAATGGAGTTGTCGAGAGGTACTTTGGTTTAATGCCATAAGTTGGTTTTTTGTAACACGTTCACTAAGATCGTTACGACAGACTGTGGGCATTCGGACCCAAACGTATTGGTCCGAACTTGCTCGTTAATAATGTACCAGGATATGAGAGATCCCCCTGGTTTCGCTCAGCTGCTTCAGGGTCTGGGCGCTCACGGACTCGGTCAGATTCACCTACTGAAGAGGATGAGGGTGTTGATGCTGAAGAGACACTGAATACCTCGATCGAGGAGCTATCTCTTGACGATGGACACATAGAGAGACGCGTACCGAACATCCGACACTACGAAGGAAGTATTAATGCGGGCTTTCAGCTGGCAACGTTGCAGGGCCCCTTGGCCGCCGAACCTATGATGGGCGTTGCGTTCTTATTGGAGGAATTCACGATCGAAGGGTGGCAAGAAGCTTCCGAGGCACAATTAAGTTTGTTGTCGGGACGGGTGATTTCAATGCTCAAGGACGCTTGTAGGCAGGCATTCCTAGGGTGGTCGCCAAGATTGATGCTTGCCATGTATTCTTGTGATCTGCAAGCTCCAGCAGAAGTTCTGGGAAAAGTATATGCAGTCTTGGCCCGACGAAGAGGCCGCATCCTATCTGAAGAGATGCGAGAAGGCACCCCGTTCTTTAACATCAAATCCATGTTGCCAGTCGTGGAGAGTTTCGGCTTCGCGGATGAGATTAGGAAGCGAACTTCTGGAGCGGCAAGTCCGCAGTTGATCTTTAGTGGATTTGAAGTGCTTGATATTGACCCTTTTTGGGTTCCGACCACTGAGGAGGAGCTGGAGGACTTGGGTGAGAAAGCGGACAGAGAGAACCTCGCAAAAAAGTATATGGAAGGAGTTCGTAAGCGAAAGGTGGGTGACCGTTTTCCTTGTCACATTCAAGGGCCTATTTATTCTAAAGCATCGGTGCCTGGCCGTATAGGGGTTATTGGTGGAGAAGAAGATCGTTGAGCATGCTGAGAAGCAACGCACTTTGAAAATCAAATAGATCTGAAAGCTTCCCCTCACCCTTTGTACATGATAATTTAGTTCATAGCTTGTAAAAATACGCATTTTTCACATCTAGACATGATAGAGGAATTTGTACCATAGTATTGAGAAGAGAGATGACTTGTGACTGATATGTCAATCTTGGCATTTTGGCTACATATGTGTTCTATCTACCGCAATGGCATCAACTGCACCACAACTACCTAGCACGTCAATACACCTCGACAGCCAAACACGCAGCCTGATGACCACCCGCCGCTATTTGTATTACAAACCAATCGGTATTCGAGAATGGTAGGAGTTCGCATGAGCTTTCTGAGCATCCTAGGGCAGGCCCCGATTGTGGAAATGCGTTTTTCAAAGCTATTGAAGAAGGTCACAATTGGCCAACACACTGAATGATAAAAATGATATACCTGTGCATCCCTCTCCCCATTTATAGACTTTTCCATTTTTGGTCAGACACAAACTATGCCAATCTCCAAACGCTATCTGCCGAATGGCGTTGTGTGGATTAGATCCATCCGGCAATGTCAAGCCGAAAATGTTTGATCTGTCTTTGCACCAGATTGGAACGACTGGCTTGGTACTTGACTGTTTCGGTGGCATGTTAGAACGCCTAACATCTTGACCAAAAGCTGCATAATGGCGAAAAAACGAAGACAGCTTTGTGAAGCGTAATCCTGATAAATCTGGGACAATTAATGCCTCATCGGCGTTTGGGCTCCACTTGTACACGTCCCCATGGCGCGTAAGAGCTACACAGAAATCCTCACCACCTCCCATTTCGACGTATGGGTTGTCCATAGAGGGCGGAGAAATCGTCTTGTATTGCTGATTCCTGGCATTTTCGGTAGGAAAGACGTAGATCGTACCGGAGCGGGACATGGCGAGTCCGTGGGCCCATCCTGCAGTGACTTTGACGATATCCTTGTCACGAAGCCCTTCATGTTCCCATACCGCTTCCACACTAGAAAAGACAAAGACGCGTTTACGGCCCAAACCGTCTGGGTCTTCTGTCAAGGCGACACCAAAAGTCCTTCCTCCAGTGACATCGAGCACTCTGGGTAGACGCGAGCTAGAATTTGCAACTTGCACCGGTTGTAGATAACTCCTACTTCTATTGTCGCCCCATGTTTCACCGTTCATTTGACCCCAAAACCAGATTTCGCCGGTCACCGTAGAAGCAAGTCTTCCCCATCCGGTGCAAACGACTTTGACCAAATTCTTGCCAGCAAACCTTCCATAATCGATAGGGTAGGTATTACTATCCCACTCAAACAATTTCGGACTCTTTAGGCGCCCATAGAGCGCTCGCCAGCTGGTTACTTCCCGCTGGGCGATAGATTGCAGACCGTAATCTTCAATGCACTTGTGCTTCCAAAGACCCTCATCATAGCCCAAGTCACGAAAGTACCGGTTTGTTTGGCAGACGTTCACCAAATAACATGCTGGAAGATGCCGAAGGATAATGAGCAGACATTCTTCCGGTTGCGTATCAAGTCGTTTGGATAGGGGGGGTGTCATGCTTGGTGTGAACCCTCCGCTCCAGTTTCACAGCCTTCGCGGTGTGATTATGCAAGCATTTCGTAATCCTAGTCAGACTCTTCAGCAGATCCGCCATCTTTTCCGAGACCTTAGAGGCCAGCACAACACTGTAATCTGGCAGCAACTGACCGCAAGTCCTTTAATATTGCTATCGACTTCCGTTTTATGTGGCAGCGGTTCGCTGGTTGCCGATTACTGGTTGCTGAAGCTTTAAAAAGTGTCGTGCCAGGCTCCGCAGACGAGGCCAAACGACATTGTTCCAACGCATCTCCAGCGAGATCTTGTTGAAGTAAAGGTTCAATGGTTATCGTGACTACTAAATTGCCCAAAGTTCGTTCTCATCGTCCTCGTCCAATTCGTCCAATTCGTCCAATTCGTCCTCTGTGTGTTTAATAATTCCTGCCTATAAGTTGGCAGTGACTCATGTGACTCATATTCTGTATTTTTATCTTGTGAAGATCTTGAGGGTCGCTCCGCACCATGGCCCAATTTGACGCTAGCAATCACCTTGCTGACGCAGGGAACATGGCTTCACAAAGCACGTCGTCAACACAAACATCTCACAGCGGCGGGGCCTCGGCGGACACTGTTTCAACGACGACACAGACTACAAGCCATGTCCAGCACTCTGTAGCAACGGGCACCGTTCACACGGACACGACTGAAAGTGGAACGGATCCATTCACTCGTGCAGTCAGAGATGCGGGCGTCATGGTGGGAGCTGTAGAGGGACTTGGTTTGGCAGTGTCTGGTGGGTCCCCCGAAGTTGCGTCTGTTGTGGATTCAACAAGCAACAAGCCCACACACGGGAAGCAGCAAAGTTTAAGTCTCCCAGCGGTTCCACTTGCTCAGTACGATGAAGATATCGATTCCCCCAATGCATCGTCCATATTTCCCAACCCTCATGCCGGCAAACCGGACAACACACCAACTGCTGCAGCAAACTTCCAACTCCCCGATTATGTCCGCTTAATTCTGACCGCTCAAGTGTACGACGTCGCCATGGAATCCCCACTTCAAAAGGCACACAACCTATCAACGCGCATTGGAAATACGGTGCTTCTTAAGCGAGAAGATCTGCAACCTGTATTTTCCTTCAAGTTGCGGGGGGCGTATAATCGCATGCATCAGCTCTCAGAGGAGGAAAAACAGAAGGGAGTCATCGCATGCTCAGCTGGCAACCATGCACAAGGTGTTGCTCTAGCAGCTCAAAAGATGGGTATTCAGGCAACTATCGTTATGCCAACAGTAACTCCTCCGATCAAGTGGAGAAATGTCCAAAGACTTGGTGCGCAAGTGGTATTGCACGGGAACGACTTTGATGAAGCAAAAGCAGAATGTGCGAGGCTTGCCAAGGTACTGTGGATTATTCATTTTGTAGAATTCCACATTTTCTCAAGTCCCAAGTGACTAGGAACGCGGATATATCAATATACCCCCATACGATGATCCATACGTCATTGCAGGGCAGGGAACGGTCGGTTTGGAAATAATGAGGCAATCTGGACCAAAAATTGACGCGATATTTATTTGTATCGGTGGTGGAGGACTGGCAGCCGGTGTTGCATCTTACGTTAAAAGGATCTTTCCCCATGTGAAGATCATAGGGGTTGAGACGCATGATGCAGCGGCGATGACACGTTCCTTGAAGGCTGGCGAACGTGTTATGCTATCGCAGGTCGGCTTATTCGCGGATGGTGCGGCCGTGAAAGTCGTTGGGGAAGAAACGTTCCGGGTCTGCAAGGAGTTGGTGGACGAAACTGTACTGGTCTCTACGGATGAAATCTGCGCAGGAATCAAGGATGTCTTTGAGGACACCAGGAGTGTTGTAGAACCGGCTGGAGCACTCGGTCTGGCGGGGGTGAAGAAATATGTCCAGGAGAAAGGATGCAAGGGCATGACATTTGTTGCCGTGACCAGTGGGGCGAATATGAATTTTGATCGACTGAGATTCGTCGCAGAACGAGCGGAGCTTGGTGAGAACAGGGAAGCTTTGATTACGGTTATTATTCCAGAGCGACCTGGCAGGTATGACTACGGATTTCCGGTTCGTGTTAGCTATAAGTCGGTCGTATCTTACGATCTTTGCTGTCAAAGCTTCATGGATCTGTACAAAGCAATCTCACCACGAGCTGTATCCGAGTTCTCCTACCGGTATGGCGATCCCTCGGAAGCACACATTTTCATGTCGTTTGTGGTAAACGACAGGGAAAAGGAATTGGGAGAGATTTTCAAAGAGCTGGATAGCAAAGGGATGCGTGCCATGGATGCTAGTCGGAATGAGATGGCCAAAGCCCACGCTCGATACCTGGTTGGGGGAAGAAAAGAGGTCGCGAATGAGAGACTTTTCCGATTTTCCTTCCCCGAGCGACCGGGCGCTCTCAGCCATTTCCTGTCTACGCTTCGCCATCCTCTATGGAACGGTTAGTGAAAGTCAAAGTCGCTCGTTTGATGTTTGTGTTCTGATCTGTCAATTGTAGTATCCTTATTCCATTACCGCAATTATGGCGGCGACGTCTCGAGGGTATTGGCAGGCGTCCAAGTGCCACCAGAGACAACACACGAGTTTGAAAAGTTTTTAAAGGACCTGAGATATCCATATGTAGAAGAGACAGACAATTTGGTATATCAGCAATTCTTGCGATAGTTTTTTTGCGAGCACTGTAGAATCATATTTTGTATAACTTATTCAAAAAACCCTTGGTATCACGTGTGTGTAGCCCCAATGTTAGCGCGCAATTCAAACCATCTTGCACCCATCTGCAGCGTTTTGCATCATCATGAGGTACATTAAGACTCCTGTTAGACTCTGTCGCAGTCAGTCGGGACTCTGGCTCGCACGGTTCTACACGACCGAGAGCAATCCCACCAAGAAGGTTGTTGTAATTGGAGGAACAGGGTTGGTATTTTGGAAGACTCGAGTGGTTCCTTGGACTGATATATATAGTGTTTACATGCTTTTGTTTCAGGTTTATAGGCCCATATATTGCCAGATCTGTTCTTCAAGACTCACCTTCTGCCACCGTTCAACTGGCATGCCGCTCGCCGCGCGATCATCCTCAAGTTTCTAGCAGCCACGGTGGTCGGCTCCTACCTTCGATCGCCGCAGATGTTACCGATTCCCAGTCCGTTCGTGAAGCATGTCGCGGAGCATCAGCTGTCGTCAACTTGGTGGGAATCATGCACGAGCGGAGACCACGGTACACATTTGATGCAGTGCAGAACGAAGGGGCGCGGGTGATTGCTCAGGCAGCCAAAGATAGTGGAGCCAAGCTGGTGCACGTGAGTGCCATCGGAGCTGATGTGGAGTCGGAGGTACCTTATGCAAGGACGAAAGGTGCGTCTTTGTGCGGTCAAAAACACCCACGATTGGATTAAGAATGGATACGATATTGGTTCTTAGGACTAGGAGAACAGGCGGTTCTTGATGTTCACCCCGACGCGTCGGTCGTCCGTCCTAGCCTAGTATTCGGAAAAGAAGATGATTTCTTCAACGTAAGAAAAGATGTGCTGCAAACACTTCTTTACCCGCGCAATCCGCGAAGTCTACATCGGTTGCATCTCACCATAGACTGGTGTCAAAACCTAGCGCTTTGCCAAACTCGCAAGAATACTTCCTTTTGTTCCTGTTTTTGGAGGGGGACATACAAAATTTCAACCAGGTATGCTTCTAATGTTCGGAGAGATATGTTATGATCTAGCCCTGCTGATTCCAACTACCCAGTCTACGTGGAAGACCTCGCCCGCGCCATAACACAGTGCATTGCGACTGACAAGGTCAACGGGAAAATAGTTGAAGTAGGCGGACCACATGGTAACGTGTCTTTTCATGGTAACGACAAGACGGTAAAGCTGAGCGTAACGTTCAGTGTATGAATACAGGGACCTTATGCAGCTTATGTTGGATCAGGCTGGGATACGGCGCCCGATCATATCCGTTCCATGGGTACGTGTGCCAAACGTTGAGTTTTTACTGATGCGTTTATCGACATAACCTCCCAATATTAGATCGTCGGTTATATCCAAGGATTTTTTCTGGAGCGCCTACCAGAGAACTTGTTCACTCTCACCCGTGATCAGGTCAAGCTTTTGCAGCGAGACAACGTGGTGTCAGGAAGTCATATGACGCTCGCGGATCTTGGCGTGTCACCGACTCCGGCGGAAGATGTACTGCATAGATATCTGAGGCGTACGCGTTCCGGAACCGGTGTACGTCCACCTACTCGTGAGTTTGTCTCTGCTATGCACCGTAACACTCTACCTGCTGATACATGGTCCTCCAGCCGCAAGCACCCACTCGCGCTCATACTTCACCAGCACCCGTAAACCGCGCATCGTTGAGACGATTGCCGAATATCGCGCTCTACGGCATCAATGGCAGCGACAAGATCTCAGTGTTGGCTTTGTGCCCACCATGGGAGCACTCCATGACGGTCACGTAAGCCTAGCCCGCACTGCAAGGAAAACCTGCGATATCGTTGTTGTGAGTATATTCGTTAACCCAGCTCAGTTTGCTCCCCACGAGGATCTGGGGAAGTACCCACGCACCATGGAGCAAGATGTTGCAATGTTGACGGAGGTCGGTGTGGACGTAATCTTTCTTCCCAACGTCAAGGAAATGTATCCCGCTGGCATCGTTTTGGACGTCAAGGATCAACAAGGCACATTTGTTGAAGTGAAGGGAAAATCCCACCAAATGGAGGGGTCTATACGTCCGCACTTTTTTCGGGGAGTCGCAACCGTTGTAACCAAGTTTCTGAACATTATGCAACCCACAAAAGCATTCTTCGGGCAAAAGGACGCACAGCAATGTGCGGTTGTACGCACGATGGTTCGCGACTTATTCATTCCCACCGAAATAGTAGTCGGTGAGACCGTGCGGGAGCCAGATGGGTTGGCGATGAGTAGCAGGAACAGATATTTGTCGCCAGAAGAGAGAGCTATTGCCCCAGTGCTGTACAAGGCTTTATCTGCCGGCCAAAGAGCCTTCAATGAAGGAACGGCAAAGAGCCGCGACGAGCTGATACAAATTGCAAAAGCTATCATTGACGTACAACATGGTGCGGAATTGGAGTATTTAAGTGTTGCAAATCCCTTTTCTTTGGCGGAGGAGGAGCAAGTTGGGTCCGAGGGTGCGATATTTTCCGGCGCTGTTAGGGTGGGTAAAACGAGGATCATTGACAACGTCCTTTTGGGTATATCAACCGAGACTTGGGTCAAGTGAAAGCGAGCTCTGTTTTTCCTCTGACGCAGATTTCTTTGAGGTACTCTTTGTATGATGCTCAATGGTGCCTGTCATGTCAAGGACACCTGCAATAACTCAAGTGTGTACTGCCTTCTATAACTGAGAGCAGATCCACTATTTAGAACCTCGTTCCCCCTAAGGGAGGAGCCCAGGCTTATGCATCGCAGATTGTTTCTATTGTACGCTAGCTTTCCATTTGATCACGAAACCAGTTTCATAAGATATAAGATATATTCGCCCAGCTCAATTCCACTTTAAGGACAGTTATACAATTACACTAGCAGGCATATCTGAAAGACGACGAAGGGGTCAGAGGAGTCTGTGTGAAGTAAGCAACCGCGCCCTCTCAATTCTCACCGCTTTGTCCATTCGCGAGCTACTCGATCGTGCTCTTCGCGGTCATGTAAATACTGTTGAGCAATACTTCCCACAAGAGGGTCATCTATTTGATAATATCTTAGTGTTTACGTGTGGTGGGTTGACAGCAGGAACTCAGAGGTACGCACGTGGATTCGCATCTGTTAACAAGGAACAAATGGATAGGAGGACCTTTGAAATCGTCAAAGCTGGACTCCAGTTGTCCTTGAGAATGTCCAAGCAGATTTCTCCTTTGCTGTTAATATTACAATGGTAGATTCGAGTGCGGTATGTGACCTGTAGATGATAGAAGGAGGACGATGCTCAGCAACAAAGCAATGTGGGAAAGTTGACAAAAGCTTCAACTAACCTTCGGAGGCTTAAAAGGATAGTCTTGTGGAAAATGAATATCTAGGAAGAACACGCCCCCTGCATATGGTGACCCTGCAGGTCCCATTATGGTCGAAACCCATTCATATAGGTTGTCCCCCTTGGGTCCCGCGCTACAGTTGCATGGAGGATCCAGACTGATCTCTGCAAGTTCCTTTTGGATCCTAGAATGACATAAAGACAGTTGGCACATTTCGGGATAAAGGGGCAAATTTCAATTTGGATCCTACCGCTTTGCGCTGTTGCTCATACTTGCCCTACCGATTCTCGTTGCTGCGGATGCCGTCCCCTTAGATGGAACCGTGGCGGGGACAGTGGCGGTTATACTGGAGGAATTAGTGGTAGACGGTGGAGTAGACTGTGCGGTCGAGGAGCTTCCGTTGGCCGTGGCTTGGCTCGAGGAGGCCGACACTGTTGTGGTGGTTTCGGAACTCATTATGACTGACTGCGGGGATAATGGACGGATTTGTAAAAAAGCACAAGTCTAGAGTGCAGCAAGATGAAATCGGGGTAGTATCTAGGCAAATCGGTCTTATTGACGGATACTAATGAGCAGGGAAACGCCAACGGAGCAGGGGGAAATGGGGTCGATGTCGATGGGTTGAAAGGAAAACCAACCTGCTCTCGATCATGACCAAAGGTCGGAAGGTCACATTGGAATGCATTAAATGCACATGTCCGAATCGACGGACGGATGGATTGCTTAATTGAATCCGTTGCTATGCGCGGTCGTCAGGTCGCCTCCGACACAAGTCGAATCACGTGCTTGGGTTCGCGTCGGCGCTGCTCGCTCGTTGTTGTCACTGGAGGTTTGCCATCCGAGCGGGTCGTCCGCCGAAGCTTTCCCTGCCTCCCACGCTTCCTCGATCCGGGATATCTCTTGGCTAGCCGTACTTTGAATAGTTTTGCCTCCATATGAACCAATGGGGAGATAACTTGGACTCCCACAAAGAATTGCACATGAGCGACCTGGGAAGCATAGAAGACCATTTTGACAGTTTGCAACAAGGCGGTCAGGACTCAAATGCGCATCACACTCGATTGAACGGTACTACTCAGATAGGGGGAATAGGGACTGTGTCAGAGGATCCCTCTGGTTGGAGACCGTTTGGACTGGGGTTCAAAATTCCGGCGTGGGGACGGAGGAGCACAACGAATTCGAACTTGAGTCGAAGCAACAGTGAGAGTCGATTGTCTGTGGCAAGCTCCACAGGGAGCAATGGAGATCTTAAGGGGGAGTTGGGCAGGACTTCGGATAAGAGAAGCTCGCATCTCAGACATGAGGTCGGAACTCGAGAAAATGCCGATGGGTATGTGAAACTTTAAGACGATGGCGTAGTGCACCTCCATCTTTTTCAACGTGTGGAGTAGACTCAGACTCGTTCTTTCTGCTAGCTTGTCTTTGATTGAAGACTCGGAGCATCACGGTGAGTATCGACGACATCGATGCAGCGGAAAAGGCGTTCTTGTTTGACTTTGGACAAATGTCAGATATTCGAACATTGTCAGAACTGACCGCGCGGTTTGCAAGGTATGCATTTTTGGAGAGCCGTCGTCAGAGTGTATGGCTTATCACTTTCTGCAGCTTGATCATTCCGGGTGACATCGCAGATGCCGATCAACAAGTGCTACAGACTAGAATTGAGGAACTTCAAACATTACAGCAAGATGTCCTGGCGCATATTGATACAAATGATCTTGAAACAGACGAAAAGGCTCGAACACTACTGGAAGCCATCGTGGAGGAGATCGGCGTATATGGAGAATTTTTGGAATCGAGTGGTATGGTCTCATCAGGTGCGCACGCACGCGTATTGTACTCATCCGAGAAATGCAGAGAGTGCATCTGGTCTCGGCATTTTGGCGAAGAACGGGGAAGAAACAGATGATGTCATCAGCTATGGGAGCTCCGCACAGACCCCCGATGATATGCGATCCTCTGGTTCACAGACATTCGAAGTACGTAAAATGCAAAACATATTATGGTATTAGTACTTAGGCTGCAGTATCGCTTATCGTACTACCCTATAATTCTAGGATAGTACATCGGATGCTTGTTCTGATGTTAGTGGTTTGGCAAGTCCTCCTGTACAATCCCCAGCTACCCAACCACCTCGCCCGTTATCACATTTCCGACGAATTTCAACCTCCACAGTTGCCTCTGGTGCATCTTTATCATCTTCCACAATCCCCTCCACTGCAGCCATGTCAGCAAGTAATCTAAGTGTGCTTGCTGGGCAGACGGTTCCACCTGGACCAAAGGATGTTCTGCGATGGACTTCGTTGCAAAAGTTATCGATGCAACTCATGTCAGGTGCCATGAGGCAAAAAGTTGGCGTTCCAACCGTCTTGTCTATTTCAGGAGGTATCCTGATTGGCACATCCTGGTCGATGATTCTTGTTTACGACTTTGCGCAAGTCTTGAAGACGATTCTTGGGGATCCTGCCGATGGTGAATAATGTACCGATGCGGACATTAGAATGTCGGCGTACGGCTGACTCCATTTTCATTTTAACGTAGCAAGTAATCCAGGGCCCGTAACAGCCGTTGCTCTTGCACCGGATCATAATCAGCTGGCTTGTGGTTACGCACACGGATTAATTCGTGTATGGGACATTCAGAGACGTGCAATCGTCAAGTCTATCATTCCTATTGGCGTCCAGCAAGAGGCGAAATCGAAGAAAGATGGACATGCACAAGGTGCGGCCATCATTCACCTTGCTTTCATCGGAACCAAAGGAGCGTTCGTATCGGGTGACAACCAGGTTTGGCAATACCCACTTTGGGTTGCTTTTGTTGGCATACAGCGTGTGACTGGAATATTGTATCAACCTGCAGGGCTCCGCTTTCTACCATGCATCATCGAAGGGACTCGTCATGAGCACTCAAGTATCCACACGTATTCACCCGAGCAGCTCCAACCCAGCCGTATCGACAACCCTCTATGCATTGTCTGCCCTCCCCCGTGTGTCAGGTCATTTACGATACCCAGGCGATCATTTGGACCTGATAGCCCTCAGCACTCCGTACAAGGTACATGCCCTGTTTCTCACCCTGCCCTCCATGAATGAAAAAACGTGGCCTAACTTGATGAATAGATGGCCATCATCAGTTTGAAGCCGGCACCGCAAACGCAGTTCAGATTGTCATGGACGCGAGGATCTACCGTCACCAACCCGTCTGCGCTCGCATGCTCGATTTCGTGTCTCGCATGGTGTCCTCCGTCTAAGCAGGATAAACATGGTGGGTGGAATAAATGCCTGACTCGGTATGGTGACTTTACCATCGTCGATGACTCTGAAACTTACCCAGGATTACGCTCATCACATTCCGTATGTCCGGAATTTCATATAATCAGGAAAGATTCCAGTCCTCAGCAATCCCCTGCTCGCTTGTTCGTTCGGCAAACAGCTACGAATCATTCGCGTATCCTGGGTATCTACCGCAAAGCGGAGCAAGCGAGACTCGGTCAACGTACAGTCGAACGCAGTGGACTACTCCGTCCAAGGAAGCTGGGTCGCAAATGATGATATAGTTGCTCTCCAGTGGATGGACGATAAGGTAGATTGTTGTCACCAATCGTCCCTTATGGATCCATGAGACGCTAACTGATTGGTATCGTAGCTACTGTTATGTCTAACTAGTCTGCAAGAGCTAATCCTTTTCGACGCTACAATCATGAGAGAGATAGAGCGATCTGATGTCAGCATGCGACAGATCATCTCCTCAGATTACTATACGCGTAGTTTACAATCGTTGCGCGTGACACCAGCAATGGCATACCATCAAAGCATTCGTTCATATAAAGGAAGATTGTTTGTTTTGGTAAGGCAATTTGCCGCTACTGGTAAATTACTTGACATTTATTTGGCTTTCCTCCTGCCAGGGTCAGCGAGAGCTTACAGTAGCTAGCAGGCTGTCCTGGACGGATCGCCTCAAAGCACTTGTAGTATCTGGCAATTTTCAGGAAGCTATAGCAATGGGTCTTACTTTCTATTATGGCAGCGCAAAGCGCGCGGTAATCGGATTGCCACCAGATGATGAGATGCGACGTACTATGGTCGGTGACCATCTTACAGACCTGCTCTTGTCTTTTATCAACATGTCATTGACAAGCTATGACGCAAGCGACCAAAAACTTCTTGAGGGAGAGGATATTTCCGTGTTTCGCCAACTGGCGGCTACGGCCTTTGATACGTGTTTAGCTATTGGCCGTGATGATCTTCTCTTCGGCGACATCTACGAAAACTTCGGTGACAAGAATCTTCGAGTAGTTTTCTTCGAGCTCCTGGAGGCGTATGTGTTGGATGAGCGGATTACCACCTTCAGTAACCCGGTGATTGTCCAGGAATTTATTGCATTCTATGAGATGCATGGGTGGTTGGACCGACTTGAGCAAGTGATCTTGCACCTTGACCCCATGGTGCTGGATGTACATCACACTGTGGGCCTCTGTCTCAAGTACGGATTATACAGCGGTTTGCTCTACGTCTATAACCGTGTTGGCGATTTTGTGACACCTATTATCGAGCTCCTTCACCTATTGGAGTTGCACGGGAAAGCGAGAAACGACAAAGGGCACTCAAATGGCAACGGGTCAGCGCTGTCTACATCCATAGCCCATTCTCCGGAGGATGCGGTCTACACGTTGTACGTGTACCTGGCTTATATCCTTACCGGGAAAGCCTTTCCCGTTGGACATCTCGACGAGAAGGAAGCTGTGGCGGCCAGGGAGGATGTCTTCAGCTTCCTGTTTTCACCTTTTCATGCGATCTGGCCTCCTGGCACCGGGGCCTGCAAACTCGGGCGAGAACCATATCCATACATTCATTTGCTATTAAGTTATGATCCTCGAGAATTCCTGAAAGCTCTCGGGGCCATTGTTGCGGATGACGCATTGCAAAACAAAGATCTTAAAATTAGGCCAAATGTCTTTGTAGCCGACGAAGATGGCATGGGCCGATTTGCTGATAGGTACGAAATCAGCCGACAGTTCATTTTGAACGCCTTAATTTCGGCGGTAGAGGGAAGCAGTCCACCGAGCGTAGATATTCTGTCGCTGCAACATGGAGAGTCAATTTACGAGAATAACGTGCTGGATCCTCGCGACGTTACCCTTTGCTTCTGTTTTGTGGCACGCATATATGCAAACTATCGCAGCACTGTTTCCCTACAGAAGGATGTGCTACGAAGGGTCCTTTTGTGCTTGATGACATCACCAGACAGTACAACGCGTGAGGAGAGACAGCGGGCCATTGTGGGCGTGCTACTGACCGGTTTTGAGCCAAGCAACGCCGAACAGGATAAATGGCTGGACCTATACCAGCAAGGCGGTTTGTGGCGGCCCTACGAATTGGCAGCTCGCAAGCTCCAGCGCTACGAGCTCGTAATTTTGTCTTATTTAAATGACCCTACGCGCCAGGAGCAGGGCTTTCACGCGATTTACGAACTGCTGGAGAGTGAAGCGCTAGCACCTCGACAGTCTTTGGCGGTCAAACAGAGTGTATTGCAAAATGTCGTACAACTCACGCATATAGATGAAGTGGCAACCACGGATCTTATGTCAACATTTTGGCCAACAGAGCATAAAGCCGTTATTCGCACCCTTTCCCCGAATGCGGACGACTTGTTCACCTATCTGAGAGGGCTTCTCGATGCCGAGTGGGCTCTATCTCTTCGAAAGACAGCCGACCGTCCTCGTCGGCGAAGACCAAAACAGAGTACATCTACTACAGACCTTGGGGAAGAAGTTTATGAGAAGTATATTGAACTCCTATGTATACGTGAGCCCCGGGAGGTGAAAAGATATCTTGATAGGCTTAGCGTGGATCACACTGGATACCCGTATGCATTTGATCGAGTACTGGCTCTATGTAAGCAACACAATGTCCTTGATGCCGCCGTCTGGATTCTGGAAAAGAGCGGGAATTTGGAAGGTGCCCTGCGGCTGATAATGGAAGGCGTACAGGTTGCTGTTGAAATTATTACCAACACAGGGAACAGGTCAGGAGAAACATCTGGGGAGATTACATCCCTGAATGCACTTGAGCACATCAAACGCCGGATAGACATGGCCTTGGATCTTTGTATGAGAAGCTCGGGAAGACTTGGCAAAGACGAGTGTGAATCTCTTTGGTTTAGTCTGCTGGATGCCATAGTTGAGCCACAGAAGGTAACAGCGCCTCCTTCTCCTACACGACCGGAAGGTGGACCCCTCAGTGCAACCTTCGACGATGAGAGAGAGCCGAAGGTGGTTGAACTGTATGATTGCCTCAAGAACAGTGCCCGCACACTACTTTACGCCATGGTTGGATATGTGCCATTCCACTCAATCCTCTACCGAATTGTCCAGTCACAACGTCGAGCATCCTTTGGCGAGCATAGAGAGATTATCTTTTCCATGCTTGATTCTTACAGCTACGAACGAGAACTTCTTCAAGCCACAAACCGCATATTGTCGATCGACGTACACGGCTCACAAGCTCGCAGCACCTCACTACGACGAAAAGCCTTGCGACCTTTTAAAGGACAATGCGGTGTATGCAAACGGATGCTTCACATACGGGCCATGTCTGACTTGCAAAAGATAAACAAAATTGCTGTGATGAAATGTGGACATGCTTTCCATGCGACGTGTTTGCAGACTGACATGGAGCGGATTGCGAGCATGGAGGGATGGGAAACTGCTGGTGACGCGATTTCTGGGTCGGGATGGTGTGTAATTTGTGCAAAGAACAGGGATAGGGCCAAGGCGGCCGCAAAAAAGTTAACCACTAGTTCGGCTGAGAGAACGAAGGAAAAAGGAAAAGATAAGATGGTGTGGCTCTGTCTTTGCATGTGTTACTGCCTTCTGTCAGATGACATTGACTATATGTTCATTTCCAGGCTGTTGTGGCGGACGCAGAGGAGCCACCAGATACACAGCAAAAGCAACAAGTGCAACGAGCAAACGCCGAACTCTTCGTTCGGCTCTCGTCCCACATGCCTACAGTATGTACTACCTCGTACTTGACAGAGAATGCAATTTTGCCAAACCGCAGAGGTGATAACCATTTGTTACAGAATGAAATATATAGGCTCCTCCATCCACACCGCGCCAGCAATGTTGAGGATATGATTAACATGAACGACGACGTCATCGACCTTGGAGAGTCGCCATACGACTCGGTGTATGGGGATGGTCAATCTGCTTACCGGCGAGGATCAGAGTTCCCATCGCACCAGATTCAACATATACCGTCAAGCATTGTCAAAACCCCACATAAATATTTCTTGAGTCTCGCCCCACCTTCAATGCCTCCTTCGATAGACTCTGTTGACTGAGTTGAGGATTGGGAATTCTGTGTACCTAGGGATGTGCGCTTTTCTATTTTAGTTTTTTCTTCCTGTGGCTTTTGATAAAATAGTGAAAACGAAGGCTGTTTGTCTCTTTCTTTGGACTGGAGTGCAATGTGGAATGAACGGTCGAGTGTGCGCCAAGCACACTAATTTATGCTGGCGCTACAAAAGTAAAAGATTGCACAGGGCAATCGCACAAACTCTCATTGGCATCTTCAGAGCAATCTTCAGCATTTGATCATTACATCATGGTATCAAACTCTATCACGAAGCAAAGACGGCCAAATCCTTTAGTGTTTCCCGTACGGCCCCTCCAACTTGTCCACCTGATCGCTTTAGTTCCTCCAAGGTTGTAGATATCTCGATGAACCCATGACGACATGCTCTGCATCGTTGAATTCTGTCAAAGAGGCAAAAGATGAGCTTGTATTGCGGCGATTTCCAATCAAAAGGACCGGTCTTACCGATCTTCTCTGCTGATATCGACACCTGGAGAGGACAGATTATCTGCATTCATGGTTGATATGATAACATGAGAGAAGCTCTTCACAAGAAGTCGTATCGTTGCGCAGGCCGTGACGATAAAACTATGGTTGGATGAATTCAGTTCGCAAGATACCTAGTTCTGATGCGAATCAATTCAAGTGATCACATACTCTTCATACATCTCAAACAGCAACTCGTTCAACACGGGAAGAAGCAAAATCGCAACGTCCAGCGTCAACAATTTCGGTTTTAAATTGATGATTCTCAATAAATCGATGCATACGCTCGAATCTTTGAGTTCGATCATTGTTTCTATGGCCTGTCGGATGTTGGTTTCGTCCCACGTTTGTCGGATGCACCGAATACTGGTTAAGCGGGAGTTGAGAATGGAAGTGATGGAAGCGTGCCGGAACATCAGGGAATCTATAATGTCGTTATCGGATGTCGGTGGAGGAGCTCCAGGAGAAGATGGGGAGAGAGGAAGAGGTTGGGCGCGTCGTTGAGCATTCTGGTATGCCCAAATGGGTGAGATTTGTGCAGGTATACACACGACCCTTGCAAAGTACATGTACCTGTAAGAATTTTGCCACATCCAAATTGAGTAATCTCTGGCCATTCCCAGACGGCACAAAGGAGTTTGGGCCGCGTGAGGCGTGTGTGTGAAGTTGTTGAGCAAATTGTTCGTCAGCACTTCGAGAGAATCCCGGAGCTGTCGCTGGCCTATATCCAGCATCTTCTGGGAAATTCAGTCGGTCCAGCGAAGTAGACATGGACCGTCCGTACGGTGGCGTGTCACTTGGTTCTGGTTTCATGTAGGGTGATGACATCGATTTAGGAATACCATACGGTGGTGTACGCTGGGTACCTTTTGTATGCAAACGTCAATAACGTTTCCACGCGCACTCTGCAACAGAAAAACGTCACAAACCAGCATTGTTTGGCTGTTGGGATGGGGGCGGGGTATGGTGTCGCTCCGCAAACTCCTGTCGTTGTGCCGCTGATAGTTTATTAAAACCTTATCCTGCATGTTCTCGATAGTAAATCATACCCACCAATTTTTGAGACAATGTCATCCTGAATTGTTGTTTGAGACCCTCGTAGTGATGATTCTATTGGAGCACTCTGATCCTCGCTAATGTACAGTCGGCCTACGGATGATTAAAGGTTGATCCCGATGATTTGACGCAATGGGCTTATCATATCGCAAAAACCTTACCAAGATCGAGCTCCGCGCTGTCGATGTTACTACGATTTGCTCCACCATACGGACTCTCAGGACCTTGTGTGAACCCTGCGGGTGCAGCCAAGTCCGGCGGTCGTCGGTCCGTTGGGCTTAGATGCGGCTGAGCAAGTTCGTGTCAGATGCCAATCCGATATGTGATTTGATGCCCCGCCACTTACCGTTATATCCACCCCCCACACGCTCACGAAATTTTGATCCAGAGCACCACCTAGCACCTTCCCCTCCTCCAAGAGAATTCTCATGTCCGCAATGTTGGGCCAGCTAACCGAGATAACGTCGTGGCATACAGCGGGTTCCCATGTCCATATTTGCAGAGAATCAGTATATGCAGCATACACTTCATGTCCTTCCGGATCAAATTGCAATGCTTGCGGCCGGCCGGTGCTTGCGGGGGTGGCGGATATACACTCAAATGTTTGAAGATCGTAAAACCTCAAGACATTATCGGCGCCTGCTGATACCATTAAAAATTCGGAAGGGTTAAAAGCAAGTGCTGTTATAGCGCCTGTATGATCGGAATATGAATGTAAAAGTTTCCCGGCGGTCATGTCCCATATCTAGATGTAAGGCATTTTCAACACCATTACAGTACAAACCAAGCGGAAAAGTTCCCTCTAATACCGTACCTTTACTGTTGCATCACTGCCTCCTGTTGCAATCCATCGCCCATCAGGTGTTATACGAAGAATATTGACTGCGTTTTGATGACCGTGGTATGTCTGAATACATCCCTTCCGCCGAACGTCCCATATCTTAACCGATGAATCAGAAGAGCCGGAAGCAAAGAACTCGCCAAAGGGGTGAAATTCAACGCATCGGGCTGCAGACTTGTGGCCAGCTAAAGTTCGTATTACTGTTACGCGAACAAACATACCGATGAGATACCGATGAGATGAACAACAGTATTAGTCGTGCTTACTGTAGCTTAGAACGTACCTTTTGCGTGTTCCAGGTCCCAGAGCTTGATCGTTCCAGAAGATGACCCTGCTACCACGATCTCCTCTGGCCAATCTAATGTAACACATTCTATTGCACTTGCGTGCCCGCTAAGACTCTGAAAGCAATAAGAGAAAACTTATCAGCATTCTCTTTCAATGCACACGCTGTGTGGAGGCAAACAAGATGCTTGCCACACTGTTTACGCAGTAATTCCTCAACACTTACCAATATCGGTGCTGTTTTCCCAATAGCCCACAAGTTCACTTTTCGATCCTCTCCGCCCGTAACCATCACCCGCCCCGACTTTGGTCCTATTCGCAAGCATGTTCCGTTCGCATTGTGTGCGACAAAATCATCTACGCATGCCCATGACCGTGTTAGCTTGTCGACGACTATCTGGCGCAAGTTTTGAACGATACAACATACAGATCTTGGACGCCCTGGTATCGTTGTTCATTTTTCACGCTGCTCACGCAAATAGCCCCTCTACAAATCCCCCGACGCTTATTCCTTCTCTACAGAGAAAGTTCTATCTGCTCCTGCAAGGTAGCTGGTATGATATTTGCGTCGTGACAAGGCTGAGAGACTCGGCTGAGAGAATTTCAGTGCGAATGTTGAAAACGGCCCGCGATAGGGCACGCAGTTCGAGCTGACAGCAATATAGGTGTCCTAGATTACAAGGAGGCCTCGTTTAGGTGGAATATCTAGGATAACTGTTCAATTCTAAAAGGTAATCGTTTCTTGGCGATGTTTGGTGCGAAAGCCCACGGTGCTTTGGGCATGGCCTATTTAGGTTCAAATTACAAGCATTCAGCGCGAACGAGTCTGAGTCAGCGTCGCTCTTTGGGCTCTCCTTCCTTCCGTTCCAACAAACGTCTTGGTTTTCTTTCTTTTTGCGCTCTCGGGCGGCCTCTTCTTTTCCGTCGTCCTCCACAAATGGAATGCGGTACATGCGCTTCAACGCATAGGAAATTTTGGTGCTCCAGCTGCATAAGTGAAAGGCAATTGCTTCGCTATAAACTCCACTCTTTTATTGTTGCTCACTCGTCTATTTATCAGACTTCAAAATCACGTATCCAACTACACTGTACTCGCCGTTGAGCGGGATTCTCTGGCAGAGCGCATTCATACAATCCTTGGCTCTAACCGACCACCTACTGGAATATCACCAGCCGAGGAGGCAGAGGCAGCAAAGGGACGTATAAAAGCAGTAGAGAGTTCCATTGCCGCTGCGAGGGAAGCAGTTCAGAAAGGCAAGCTTGTGCATGTCTACATGAGACAGAATATCTCCGAACGTTACGAGTTTATTGAAGAAAATCACCTCTAGGTAGAGAAGAGCTCAAGACTGTACGCCGTACTATCAATCAGCGTCGTCAGATTCTAGCGCAAGCACACGCAACGTTAGAACACGAGCGGTTACGAAGTATCGGGAATATCCGACAGGAAGTGGACCATGGACGGGGAAAGTATCGGCAAGCGGCCGAAGTGCTGATGCAGTCCCGTCGGCTGTTGGTACGAGAAGTTGTGTCCATATTTCGGTTGAGAAAGGTCCAACGTAAACAAGGCAAAGAAGCGATTGGTGGAGGTGTGATGAGCTCTGCAATCTCTACATATTCTGTTCGTAATGGAACATCATCATCATTGGTTTCATCGGGGGTGACCACGACACAATCTCTACCCATCGCACGGACCTCTACTAGTGCGTTGCTCTCTTCTTCACCCGACGTGCCTGAGTATCGTATTATTAATGTTGGATTTCCGATATTCGGGTATTCTCTGAGTGAGTGAGTGACCCGAGATGCTAATCGCCGTGCTGCATAGCGTCTCTATTCACACAACCTGCACAGGCTCCCCGCATGAAAGATTCAATGCTGGACTCGGTTACGTTATCCACATGACCATACTGCTTTCCCACTACCTTCATGTGACGCTGCCGTTCCAAATCGTCAATAAAGGTGCTCGATCTTTTGCGCAAGCAGCCTATGTGGATTCTTCGTCCGAATTCAGGTTGGAGGACATGTAAATATGCTTTTAATCGCATGCTCCGTAGCACTAATTGCACTTATTTCTACAGTCACTTGCCGTTGTACCTTTCCGATAATAATGTTGAAGCGTTCACTGTGGGACTCTCAATGCTTAACTATAATATTGCCTACTTGTGTTATACCCAGGGAGTCGATATTCCAATTTATCAAGTACACAATACGCTTGAGAACCTGGCATTGTGCTGTCAAGCGCCAGATCTGGGCTGGTGTGTTCATTCATGCCTAGAAATTGGTCCGAAATGAATTACTCAATGATTGTCTTTTTTAGTGACGTCAGCCGTCCTCGCCGGGACAGTCCTCACGGCCCTCAGTCCACTACAGCGTCGTACCCATCTCCACGGGAACCATTCTCCCTGGACTTTCAAAAAGTGGTACGGCTACACATTGCAATAAGGACACGGAGATGGGTGGTGAGCGAGATCGCCGCGTTAAGAAATGATGGTGAGCCAAAGTCAGAATATACGATATCTCCGTCCTTGAGACAGATTTTGGAGGAAAATTCCGAAGATGAGGATGAAACTGTATCTGGATGGCATTTAGTAGATGAACCACTGCCGCCGCATGTATGATAAATGTATGTAGATATATGTTGTGTTGTATATAACGTTAAATCGGAAGAGGACGTACGATAAGTCTTTCACCATATATGCCTCTATTTACAAGCGGTCCTTCTCGGACACTTGTGCCCATTCCCACATGAGTATCATAGTATTCTAAGCATAATTTTTGCTTCGCTGGCCAGCAAAGTTCCCTTCAAAAAAGTCCGCCAAAAAGTCAGAATATTTCCCTCTTCCGTTGTCGTCCTCGAAAGGTCGGACTTTCCGCTCGGGCTGCTCGTACGTGTTGTTTGGGAAGAACCGCTGGACATGGTCATCTTGCTTCCATTGTTCAAGAGTCTCAGTGAGCTCATTTCGGCCTTTGAAGATGAGGATATCAATGACTTGTTGGTTCTCGATGGAGCGATTTGCTTCGAATTCTCGGCGGAACCTTTGGCGAACCTGGTGTCGAAGTAAAGAGTCAGACCTGTATTATACTGCAGAAGGACTACACCAGCCATTGGTTGTGCTTTTTGCTGTTCATTCCGGGCCTTAATCCTGGTTCCTATATACTACCTTACCTTCCACACGGGATACGGCAGCCTGTACATTTCTACAATGTCAGGAGCCGCTCGGACGCAGTCTCTGAACAGCTGAAGCACGCGCTTCCGCTGTTCCTGGGCATTCCGAGAGATGATGGTAGGAAGCGGTTTAGTTAGAGTCATGGTTTGGGTATGTTGCGGTGCGGTATTGGTCCAAATCGCAATCCAAACGCAACTCGCCTTGGTGAAAGTTGAGTCTGCCCCCAAGGCAGTCATGTGACTGGAATCATGTGATCGATCGGTAGCCACATACGCCACTTTCAAGCGCAGATCAATGAGCGCTGATAAAATAGTTGATCCATTGACAGATTCGTTCAAGTAGTGTTTGATCTGCAGTAAGCGCACGATATCTGTATGGGCAAGGCGCAAAGTAACTCAGCGGTCTTTTTACGAAGAACAAGACAAGTACTTGTATACTGGGTTTGGAACAACCCAACCTGGCTCCGGCATACTCTGTGTGTCCACCTTGTGTTTAAGCAAGACTATCCTCAATCTCAAGCCCCCATATTTCTCTGGTAATTCAAAGACTACATTCTAGAAGAGCCGTTGCACCTCAAAATAAGAGCTCAAAATGCGACTACTCTTTAACATTGGAGATTGGAGATTGATTGCCCATGCAATAATACGGCCACGTGCATTGGTGCTAAAGAACCCCGGCCACAAAGGCACCATTTATCCATAAGACTGTTTAAATCATTTGTAAACGAGAAATCAACGGCCACCTTCTACAGCAGTGCTGTTTTGGACAGCTCATACCTTGTATTGATTCGTGGTTGAAAAACAGAAAGATGCCAGAATCCGTTGATCCTCACCTTCCCCCAATGCTCATCTGGCACCATCATACTCTGCAATCCTAAAGCATCGTTAAAGCCAATGCTGAATTCCTTTTGTGAAGATTGCAAACAAAACGCCTGTCAACTTACCCTCCTCGTGACTCTGTTGGGGGGGCGTGTTGACGCGTGACTTGCAGCAAATGGCGCTTGGCACGTCATGCACGACTTACTCTCCTGTCGACTTGCCCATTTCCTACGGTCAAAACCCAGGTTTCCATTGCGCATTCTCTTACACAACACACAAGGCATTTGTCCAAGTATTTTTGTTGAAAACGCAACTGTTGCTACAGGATAATTGGGCAACCGCATTATTTGTTCCCACGCCGCCACAACTTGCTTTGTTTGGCTCGTCCTGGGCCAAGCGTCTTACGGTCTTCAGTTTTTACCCAAGGTAGCCTTCTTCCTTCCCTTTTTCTTCTCTTTGGCTTTGTTTGCCCACACTCCAACAGTGCGTCGTTGGTCGGTATCCAGACCACCCGCTTTTGCTTTCCCTATAACCCGACAATTTCCGACCGTCTCCATACCATGGACAAGATGGACTTGACTCTCCCCTTTGGGCCAGACAACCACCAGACCCGCACCTGGAAGCTTGATGAAAGCCGCAAGGAACAGGCCCGATCGCTTGCTTCCCGTCTTGGAATTACTTACGCTCCCGGAACTGCTCCACCTTTACCGTCCGCATCTACTCATCCCGAGCTCTACGAACTCGCTACAACAGCACTCAAAGAGGCAGGAGGTCCACAATTCATTAACCCCGATCACATTACCGCCCGAAAAATGCATGTTACCCCGAATTCTGACGAGAGCATCTACCTCAACATCCTGGGAGGTCTCGCTGGATACCTGATTTTCGATCTACCAGATGGTCAAGGCGGGTTTGTTCTCATTGATCCAAAGAGGGAACGAACCACCGCCTGGCATCCGGAAAGGTCGACACGAGAGGCCGCATGTGTGTGTGGAAGTTTGGTGCTGCGGGAGGCCAAGAGGAAAGGTCTTGCAGAAGTGGATGATTTGGCAAATGCGTTGAGCTCCATGGCAATTGATCCCGAGACGGGATTGATGAAGAATTTGGAGGAGGCCTTTGGACACATTGATATTAATTCAGTTACTAACAAGGTGAGAACCCAATGACCGGACGCTAAGCGGGGTCGCAAGTTATATTTACATTTTATTGGTTCGTTCTATAGGAGCCAGATATAGAAAGCATTACACTTACTCAAGTCGATTTGCCCAGCGTGTCTTCCACCCCGAGCTGGTTGAGCTATCCACATGCTCCCGGTGCAGCGGAAACAAGGGGACACAGGTTATCAAATCCATGGTAGACAAATCATTTCACTGGTTATCTTGGTACGTTACATGATGACGGCTGCTCAAGAATCCAATATCAACATTTTCGTTCACAGATCGTACGAAAGTTCATCGTTAGTCAAGTCATGTTTCTTGTTATTCTCAAAATCGAACCGCAGCGAAGGGGGTATGGGAGGATTGAGGACATTGTGCGGGAACATTTGTCCTTGTGCTGGCGTGCAGCGACGTGCATTATTGGTGGTGTCAAGGGCTCGTGCAAAAGGGTACATCTCGTGAAGGCGCCCTTGACGTTGTGCAGGGATCTTTTATTTTTTTTTCTTCTGTGCGCGAATGGTTTATTGGTAATATAACAGGCTGGACTCTAGCATTCATTCTGACCATTTCAACAAGTATAAGAAAACAGTATTATTATTTACATGGACATCACAAGTTGAAAAAGCGCAACCATCTGCAAAAGTCGTTGACATCCGCATCTATTGGTCCTCTCTCAATTTATGATCTCTAAGACCTCTCCAATGCCTTCCTCTCCTCCTCTGCGGCGACCAATTCAGGATCCTTTCCTTGGTTGAAATACGCCTTAACAGCTAAATAATCACAATAACCGTCAGTATGCGTCCTATTGGCAACCGTGAGAGACTAGAAGCGACCTACCTGGCTTCTTCTCCTCCCACTTTTGTTCCACCTCCAGCTTAGCTTCTTCGACAGACTCTTGAACTTTCTGTGCAGTATCTACCGCAGCGAGTTTTGCTGCTGTTGAGGCGTGAGCCGAGGCTTCCGCTGCGTGTTGCGCTGCCACCTTCGCTTCGACTTTGGCGGTGTTAAGTTCCGTCTTGGGCGTTTGGTAGCTGGCCATGGTGCTATTGTTTGGATTTGATATTTGCTTGTATGTATTCTTGAAAAGTCGAGGGCTGATTAAAATCGGGGGGGCAGGGGAACCCTTGGACGGTCCTTTTAAAAGCTGCTCGGAGGAATGACGTGGATCGAATACGTAATGCCGTGCATGACGTCAGGTCAAGGAATCGCGTGAGTGGCACAGCGCATGTCAAGCCACACCATGGTCCGACCAATACAATAGTGCATTCACAAGCAGCATTTATTTAAAGGACAAGTTTCTATGAAGGCTACTTTAAAGCTTCACGAACATCCATCAATGCTTTTCCTAACAAATTCAACCCCCAAGACCTCCTATCAGCTCCTGCCGCAGCCCTAGCCGTATACCCGATTCCCCAAATTCTGTCATACGGACTTGCTTCCACAATCTCCTTGCTCTTAGTGCTAAGCAATATTTCTTTCATTCCAGGATTTTGCCCAAATTTCAGCATATTGCCATTAAAAACGATGCGATATCTGTGGGCGGCCCATTCGGATTGAACAAAGTTCCTGACACGCTGTCCGAGCGCTTTGACTTTTACTGGACGTGTTTCCTGAAGGATTTGCTCGGCAATGACCTGGTCGTTGAATAGAACTGCTTTATGGTACATCATGTAGTGTTCGGCTGTTGGGAACGTGATGCCATCTTCGGTAAAGGGGGAAGGGGCCCATTGGGAAAAGATTCCATGGGGACGCTCAGAGGTCTTCCAAAAGTATACTGCGCTCATTGTTTGTCAATTGATTGTTTTCTAGTAATAAAATGTAGATTGTTGAAGAGACAAGGTGTCTATTGCCCTCCCTTAAATGCACTTTTATTTAGAAAATGTCCAACACTTATCGGATATTTTAGTGTACATTGGCGTGTGACTCGCCCACCACTGTGTGTCAAAGCTGAATTCATTCGTCGGCAACTCTTGAACGCGAATGTGGCACAGTCAAACAGTTGGTGGGCAAGTTGCTTATCCAGAATCAAAGTGACGTTGCCACTTGTGTTTATCCTTTGCCAGAGCCTGTTGGTTGGCACATTACTTGGAGGTATTCCCATACGCCATAATGCAATCTGATGTTGTGGACCCATTTAAACTTGAGATATATTCTGACATAGAGGACAAAAGCCGCTTGTCATAGAAGAAGAAGAAAAAAAACAATGCTCGTATGGTAGATGCTACGTGCTGGGTACAAAGCACATATAATCTCTCATAGAGGAATCGCCACTGCAATGGCGGTCATAACCACCCCCGCTATAACAGCCCACACACAGATCCACAGCGTCATCTTCGCTTGCCTACTCAACACCAATGGCTCCTCAACAATTTGGATGACGACCTTACTCCTAGTAGGCAACTGAGATTTGTCAGGTGAGGGCTGTTTGAGTCTTTTGAAGAATCCCCGTTTGGCGTCTGGGTCAACTTCGGTGACAAGTATTTCTTTTTTGCGAGCTGCCATTCGAAGGGGACACATTTTACTGTAGACGGCAACGTAGAGGAGACCTGCTGTTGCAAAGAGGGGGAACGCAGAGACGCGAGACCAGCGCGTCACATTGTTGTGAATCTAAACGTCGGGAGCGAGTTAGGAAAAGGTATATGGCTGGACGATGGATACAGTAGCAGTCGCAAACGTACCAGCAGAGCCACTAATAGTACACCCAACAACGACGTCAAAGATGCTGCCACAGTCCGTGAAATCCTTGCAGGCGTCTGCACATTTTGGGCAGCATAATGCATAAATGCCGGTACACTGGACGTGCCCATGATATCAAGACAGTGCTTGACAACTGGAGCAAATACATCGGGATGTGTAGTACTAGCTGCCTTGTCGCAAATAGATTTGCGCATGGCAGAAGTGATGTTGAGCTCTTTCGATGCCCCAGTTGTGAAAAAGAGTTGAATGGCGGCATTGATCTCTGTCCGAAACGGTTGTCTTTTAGCATCCTCTGTACATGTCAGCACGACTTTTTCAGGGGGTGGACACCCGAAAGGCAGCCATTCCGCAGACGCTGTCGCTCCTGTAGGAGGACCATCGGCAGTGAGGATAGAACTTTTGAGTGGCGCCGCTCCAACACCGACCCCATTTTGGCTCGTTGAGAAAAGTGCTTTTACGAGATTATCTCCGGTGTGAGCGGTATCTGCTTCATTTTCAGCGCTGAAAACAGGGGCGGGTGAGAGCGCACGTTCTGACTCTGGAAGAGCCATAAATCTGTGGCGGTAGCTGATAAACCACTCGAGAACATCCAGATTTTCTTCTGAAAACTCTTTTTTCTCTACATTACCAAAATGATCATTAGGATTAATGATATACTTAGGTCTGGAATAGGTATCAGGAGCACATACCCAAATATGTTCTAAAATCGGACAATGACAATGGCGTGCATGTCTTCCCTTGCAGTATTCTAACCAGAATACTTTCGTTATGCAACACATTTAGCTGTTGCTTTCTCTTCTTTACGTCAAGCGCCGTTTCGACTCCATCGATGGTCACCGCAGTGTGATTAGCCATCTAGTTGCGGTCGCGATACTCGATAAAGTGAAAAGTTGAAAGCTTGCTTGCTCGTCCAGTTATAGGACATTACCTCGCCAGGTCCTCGGCCCAGCAATAGCAACGATCCCCAAACAAATGTTGCTAAATTTAATCTTTTTTCGTTTAGGTTCTTCGGTTAGTCCCAATCCCAAGGCAGGATGATCGAGATTATCCAGATCGGCGAATGCAACTCCTACGTATTGTCTTCAACCTCTGGTAGTCATATATGGCTGAAAGCGCGGCCCCAACAAATCGCAAGCGCGAAATCACAGTTACGACACCGGGGCTTACATCGTAAACACAGCGGCCCAAATGAGGGTTGCATTTGCAATACCCGATGACTGGTTGTAGATATAACAATAGGAATACAACTTTTTGTTGACCAAACTCATTCTACCGGGTCTCTGGTTTTTAGGCTCCGGGCTCATTTGGATCGTTGAATGTTGAATGAAGGAGGCTTTCCAATGAACCTCCGTTGAGAAAGCTTATCGTTCTGCTGCTTTGCATGCATGCATTCATTTGACGTTGATAATGCTCGTGGAGTCGCTATGGATGGGATCAAGACGGGCAATGGCCGACTCTTGTTGTCGTGCCCTGATGTGAAATACCGCTAGTGCACAGTGTGAAACCTTTCACCCTCCCTGTTGCTGGACGGGACCGCCTGTCAAAGGAGATTAAAATTGGACGTAGAGACGAGACGTAGAGACGGAGCTCACAGCAGCCCGATTCGAGCGTACATACTAAAAACCTTTCTAATAACCAACGGTGATCACCCATGTCCATTTGTGCAGCTTTGCACAGTGATGAACCGGCTCTTACAGATATTAGTGGTCAAATCCTTTCGATTTTCTCTAGTTCTTTGCACTCATGCCACGGGCAGGCATCCGTAGTCTATGAAACTTTCACCGTATATTCAAAGACGGACAGTGACTGCCACGTTCAGGCACTGTCCCCGGTTGGGGCTTTGCGTTTTCTATTCAGGATACCTCGTTCATTGCACCAAAAGCCTTTCAACATCAACAAGGGTCGAGCAAGAGCGACTCCATCATGGCACATCTTGAAGGAGCGGTTGATTGGAGGATTTGCGATCGCGTGTCCCAACGGAGGTGGACGCGTCGCTGGCCTTGCGAATCCCTCCAAGCCCGTGCCCATTTCACACTCTCGCATCCCTTTAACGAACACAGCAAAAAGCCCTACCATGTCGGTCTATCTTCCTCCGTCCGCGCTCCAAAAGTACCTGCTCTTTGTCGGCACACTGGCGTTTTACAACGGTGCGCAATGCTTCTTCCCCAAAATGCGAGTGACAAGTCGGATTTACTCGGAAAAGAAGGGTGAAGGTAGGATCGCTGGCGTTATGGTCAGTCTTTGTTGTGGATCGTCTATAATGCTTGTAATCGAACCAAACTTGGACATTGTAGCGACGGCGTTAATGTCTCGAATGATGGGCCTCTGGACAATTACCTCTGGTCTTGTTCGGGTGTACGCGGCCTGGAATATTCACGACCGAGTGTAGCGTATCCCTTGTGTTTTTTGGTTTCCTTTTTGTAAGCCTAATATGCTCACACTATGACTTTCCTCTAGGCTGTACAATCTGACAATGTACACATTTGGGTTGGCACTATTTTCCTTCACAACTGAGGTCTTTGTCTACAAGACGGCAAAGATTTCCAGCCCTGGAGTGTGGCCTGCCTTGCTCATCTCTCGTAAGTGCTCTTTTTCATTGGATTTTTGCAACACATTTACCGGTTTTACGTCTTGACCACCTTTACATTAGCGATATCATTGGCATGGATGTGGAACTCGTATGCAGATTTTGTTCGTGGATAAAAGATGTGGGCCAAAGGGATGCATTGACAACCTAGTTACAGGTGCAAAGTTCACCGGGAGGCAAAGAGAGCGACCAGTAGATAGATCCTGTAGCCCATCGCACACATTTTCGTTTTAGCCATAGTCTAGATGTCCTTTAGAGACGATGAGTCCAGTCATTCTTTTGTGTCAAAGAACAAACAAAGGTCTTGTTGGAATAAAAGCGACCATCTAGCAAACAATCATCGTCTTGAGGATTCCTTCCGGCAGCGATCGCAGTTTGAAACCTCCAGCCCTTCGTTATCAAAACGGCCCAATCATTTCCAACCACGCTTTCAATGGGCTTTGGGCATCCAAATATGGTCATATGAGCTGCGCACGTGTTTTGGCCAACGAACTGCAGGACTTTCTCCCCTTGTCTTTCACACTGCCGTTTTGGATTTCTTTGCCCCATCCCGTCTTGTGATTTGTGCTAGTAATCGGACGGCTTTTGATCTGCACGCACCATTTCGCAAACTCGTTTAGAGTTTAGTGCACGAACAGCAGGGGGATTCTTAACCTGTCCATTCTTCTTGATCATCCCGTGTTGTCCGTGATTGCAACTTTTCAAACATGGAGGCCGCTTTCGCAAAGACACCTCAAGAGGTGCTCAAGTTTCTAAAGGTTGAAAAAGAGAAAGGGCTGACATCCAAAGAGGCGGAGAAGAGACTAGCCGAGTACGGTTCAAATGGTATACACAGTCTATTACTGCTCGATTCAATCATTTGACATGCGTTGCTCACGTCTCGTTGTTGAAACATTCTACAGAGCTACCAGAAGAGCCCCCAACACCTATTTGGGAACTAATTCTTGAGCAGTTCAAAGACCAGCTCGTGATTATCCTCCTCGTGGCCGCAGCAATCTCTTTTGTTCTCGCGTTTTTGGAAACAGACGAAAAAGAGGCTGGAACGGCCTACGTGGAGCCGATTGTGATTCTGTTGATCTTGATTGCGAATGCGGTAGTTGGTGTTGTTCAGGAGACCAATGCGGAGCGCGCCATTGAAGTGAGTGCCAACCTGTAATCGTTTCGAACACCTTGGATATAGTTTTTAACCGCCAAACCGCCATTTTCAGGCTTTGCAAGAGTACTCACCCGATGAAGCCAAAGTCGTCAGAAATGGATCGATCCAAAAGATCAACGCACGCGATCTCGTTCCTGGAGACATTGTTCATCTGGCCGTCGGGGATAAAATCCCGGCGGATTGTCGCCTGCTTCATATTGTCTCGTCGTCTTTCAAAACCGACCAATCTATTTTGACTGGTGAAGCTGTCTCTGTCAGCAAAGAGCCCAATGTGGTCGTCAAGGATGAGCGAGCGGTAAAGCAGGATCAAATCAACATGCTCTTTTCGGGTACAACAGTCACAATTGGCAAAGCTGTCGCTGTGGTTGTTCAGACCGGTACGGACACTGCCATTGGAGAAATTCATCAGTCAATCACTTCTCAGGTGGATGAGAAGACACCCTTGAAGCAACAGCTCGATGACTTTGGTGACCAACTTGCACGTATTATCTCGATCATTTGTATTTTGGTTTGGGCGATCAACATCCGTCACTTTACGGACGAAGCTTTCCATGGCAGCTGGATCAAAGGGGCCATCTATTACTTCAAAATTGCCGTTGCTCTTGCAGTCGCCGCTATTCCCGAAGGTCTTGCCGTCATTATCACCACTTGCCTTGCTCTTGGTACCAAGAAGATGGCGAATCAGGGCGCAATTGTTCGAAAATTGCGTAGTGTTGAGACCCTTGGTTGTACCAGCGTGATTTGCTCTGACAAAACGGGAACGTTGACAACAAACCAAATGAGCGTTCGTCGATTGATCGTATGGGACTCCCTTGCCGAAGCCTCCGAGTTGCAAGTTGAAGGTACTACTTATGGACCTGAAGGTCGCGTCCTCCATAAGCAGCAGCCAGCAGACCGTAATCTCTTGGCGAAGAACTCTAGCCTGAACGAACTAGCTCATATTTGTGCACTTTGCAACGATTCAAAGATTATTTTCGATGAGGTAAGCTGAAGACGTGGTATCTAGGTGTCAGAACTTTGGCGTCTCACTTGGATTTGCATTTCAGACCTCAGATGCATACCAAAAGATTGGGGAACCGACGGAGGCGGCGTTGAAGACGCTGGTTGAGAAACTTGGAACTGATAACGCCGATATCAATAATCGGATTCCTTTTATTGCGGATACCCATGCTTTGGCTCAGCTCTCGACATCAGAAAAAGTGAAACGTATATCTCAAGTGAGCGACTATATTGAAGCCAAGTACAACCGGGTTGCCACACTGGAATTTTCGCGTGATCGCAAGTCCATGTCTGTGCTCGTCGAGAGACTAGATGGTGCTGCAGGCCTCGGTTCGAGGAGCCCCGCTGCCGGTAGCAAATCTTTGTTCGTCAAGGGTGCTCCCGAGCAGGTTTTGGAACGATGCGCGTACATTCGTCTCTCGAGCACTGGCGAGGCGACTCCCTTGAATAACCAGCTCCGGGAGAAGATTTTGAAAAAGGTTGCTGACTGGGGTGAAGGTGAAGCATTGCGTGTGCTTGCATTTGCAACAGTGGACAAGCCCGCTGTGCCCGAGAAGGTCGACCCCGCCGCATACGCAAGTTACGAAACGAACATGACCTTTGTAGGTCTCGTCGGTATGATGGATCCCCCTCGCCCTGAAGTGCGCGAATCCATTCGCAAGTGTAAAGCTGCGGGTATCCGCGTCATTGTTATCACTGGAGACAATAAAAAGACAGCAGAGTCCATTTGCCGTCAGATTGGTGTCTTTGGGGACAAGGAGGACATTGCACGTAAGAGCTACACTGGTCGCGAGTTTGACGATATGTCCCCGAAGGAACGGATCGAGGCTGTCCACCGTGCCAATCTCTTCTCTCGGACCGAACCTACCCACAAGCAACAGCTCGTTGATCTGCTCAAGGGCGAAGGCTTTATTGTGGCCATGACTGGCGATGGTGTGAACGACGCCCCTGCGCTCAAGAAAGCTGATATTGGTATTGCAATGGGTACTGGAACGGATGTGGCGAAACTTGCTAGTGACATGGTACTCGCTGACGACAACTTTGCGACCATTGTGAGTGCCGTTGAGGAAGGACGCAGTATTTATTCGAACACGAAGCAATTCATTCGGTATTTGATTAGTTCCAATATTGGAGAGGTCGTTAGGTAATGTTATTCCTGTCATGCGAATTCTGCATTCGTAGAGTCTCATTTTATATGTGTACTTCACAGTATCTTCTTGACCGTTATTCTCGGCATGCCTGAGGCCTTGATTCCCGTACAGCTTTTATGGGTCAACCTGGTCACTGATGGTCTTCCGGCCACGGCTCTTGGGTTCAACCCTCCTGATAACGACATCATGCGCCGTCCTCCTCGTGATCCGAAGGAGCCTATTGTGACCAAGTGGTTGTTCGTTCGATACATGGTTGTAGGAACTTATGTTGGCGCTGCGACCATTTTCGGATACGCCTGGTGGTTCATGTTCTACACTGGTGGTCCGCAGATTACGTTTACGCAACTGGTGAGTGCAGGATATGTGGTTCCTTCATGACGGTTTTTCAGATGGACACTCTGACTTATTCTTACCTTCCAGACAAACTTCCACAAATGCAGCACTCTGTTCCCTGAAATTGGCTGCGACATTTTCTACAACAGTTTCTCTCAGCGGGCGACCACCATGTCGTTGAGTATTTTGGTTGTGGTGGAAATGTTCAACGCGATGAACAGTTTATCTGAGAACGAGTCCCTCCTGACTTTCCCGTTGTGGAAGAACTTGTACCTTTGCATTGCCGTTGTTATCTCCATGGCATTGCACTTTATGATTTTGTATGTCCCGTTTTTCTCGGTACGTGTCTTGATGTCGTTATCCTTGAAATCATTTGACGACGTGATGTCTTATCCCGATCCATTGATGCAGACGCTTTTCTCGATCACTCCACTCAACTGGGAAGAGTGGCAAGCCGTGTTGTGGATCTCGGCACCCGTCTTGATTGTGGACGAGGTACTCAAATTCATTAGTAGGAATTTTGTTGTCCCTTCCCCAAGGAAGGTGAAAGCAGAATAAGGGCATTTAGTTGGCGAATGGACTATCTTGGGGAAAATAGATGGGCCAGAGGGGGGGATAAAATGCTGGGGGGGCTCTTTATTTTTTTTTGTGATACAGACGAAGGCCCTTTCTTTTGGACTGAGAAGGTGAATGAAGAGGAAGGGTGGGAGGAAGACGTGTATATTATAGAAGGATTTGAAAAATGAGCGAATAGTCAAACAGATATCTCCTTGACGTTTTCCATGGTGATTTTATGTTGCTCTTGTACAGTTTTGAAGTTCGCTCCACTCAGTCAGCCACTTGGTTCTCGTCGGCCGACGATAACGCTACGGAAACATAAAATCTGTACGTTGCTCATGATCAAGAGCGAGTCTTCCAGAAGCAAGTCTATGAAAGAAATATCTTTGACACCCACTTACCTCTGACGCAGAGATGGATGTGTGATGGGCTTTCTCATTTGCGAACAACATAAGCCGCTGTATTGATAGAGTCCCGAGTGCTCAGTAACTTACATTTCAAGTGTTTAGGCTTGCTCAATGATGGTATCCGTAAAGACTGGGTAAGGGCGCGAGAATACCCTGCATGGGATGGTCAGCGTAAGTATCAATCCTGCTCCCAAAATTATGCGTATTTAGTTTTAATGGCTACTTTTATCGGTTTCTGCTCCTTTATGCGTTTCATAGCCCGACGCTCACTCCGGACACAATCAGCAATCGATGAAAAGCCTCGCGAGCACATGGGAACCATTGCCTACAATTATGATCGTTTCCATAAACCGACACAAAAAGCTGACCCCCTTTTAATAGAATGGGGAAATCAAGATTAGGGACCACGGCAACTTGAGCGGTTGCGAGATATATAGTCTGCACATCTACAAAAAAAGATTTTGTTGTCGGTTCGATGGCAAGTTCCAAGTTGGCGGGTGGATGGGTATTGATGGGTGAATCGTAGATTGCGGGGATCCTGCATTGTCATTCCGTCACATTTCGCCACGAGGGAGATGGAACTTACGGATTGTTATCGACTTGGGCAAGTGGTTATGGGCAAAGTTTGGAGAGTCCGCCACCAAAAGGTTAATCGAACTTGAGGAGTTTGGTCAGCAGAGGTCAGCGGAGTGTCTTTGGGAGGCAACCAGTCACTATTTTATGGTATTGTTCAGAACAAAACGTGACTTTGTTTATGTTGGCAGCTATCTGACAATATACGCTCTCGTACCAGCGACGTTAACCTAGTCAAAGACGATTGGCAGGGCCTATCCGAAACAAACGAATAAATACATTAATACTACGATTGGACAAGATTCTAGAAAGAAAATACAATTTGCAGACTTACCAAGTTCCACTTTTAGTACATCCTTCCCAGCTTTAATCTCACTCAAGGTAGGACACCTGCCCAACCTCAACAACTCACTCACATGACTCACTATCGGATCCTTATTCAAACTAGCACAGCCCACAATGTTGTCCCCGTTTGCATACCACGCAACAAATGCCGTGTCCTCTCCCTTCTGTGACTGCAGGTCACCCTGCACAAAGACAGTCTCAAACGGAGCTGTGCTAACGTATCGCAGGGATTTACCGTACTGCGCCGTCCAAAAGTATGGTGCTTTGTTAAAGGTTTGAAGAGGCTCCGAACGAGACGAGAGCGCAATATTCCGGGCTACGAGACGCCCAGTGTTGCGTGCTACGTTCCAGTGCTCGATACGGGTTGTTTTGGGATTCATGGGAGTTGGGAATCGTGCAATATCGCCCACTGCGTATAGTTCTGGGTGGTTGGGTACGGATAGGTTGGGTGTTACGGTTACCGATGAGTCGTCGTTCAGGAGGACGCTGGGTAGGTAAGTCGTGACGGGGGTCGCACCAATGGCTACAAGTACAACGTCGGCTGGAAGTACTTCACCGGTTGATAAGAGTACTGAGGCGACCTTTGTGGGATCTACGTCTGTTGTGGTCTGCGGTTGAGTTGCTACATCTTCTCAGCTCGACCTTTTGGAGCATTACCTGACGGAGTAAACTTTTTCGGGTTTACATTCGCCTTAAATTTCACTCCGTGATCTTCATGCCATCTTCTGACGAATTTCCCAACTTCTTCGCCTAAAACACTTTTCAAGGGTACCTGGGAACCCGTTGAACACAGTTCAGTATATCATTCTGATAGAAACAAAGCAACTTCGTTACCTCGCTCCTGGCTACGATGGTCACATTGGCCTTGTCATCTTTGGCGAGAACCGATGCCACTTCCATTCCAATGAACCCGGTGCCGATGATCACAACGTTCGGCTTTTCGAAGGATTTGATGGCTGCAGAAAAGGAAATACTCATGGCATTGATACCGATGTGCTGGATGCAGCGAGCTTGTGCTGGGAAAATGCAAGAACAAACCAGAGTGTAAGGCGGTGGCGTCGATGAGAGATCTCAGGTAGTGGACATTTTTGAGGTGGTTGCCTTCGATATCGAGAGTCCGTGGCTGTAAAATCATCACAATAATAAGTACGAGAGAGCTGTAGATACGCAGTTTGCAAAGAATCGGATTAGACCTGCGATCCCGACGCCAAAACCAAGTACTTGTATTCTTGAACCGTCCCATCCGTCAGTTCAACCTTTCTTCCATCAATATTGACGGATTTGACCTCCTAATACCATCCGTACATCAGGACGTTTGGTTAAATATTCCGTGAACGATGAAAATTGACCTTGCTGGTGTTGAGTTCGATTCCCCGCTCCTTATAGAATTCATCGGGCCTCAGTGCAGCCTTGTCGATTGACACATCGAGTGACTTGCTCAGCTTGGTTCTATCGATGGGAAGGTAGGGTTCTTTGCCATAAACAATGATACGACCATCGAAACCGTGCTGCAAGGATATGAAACAGAGGTTCACGAAAGATGCCGGAAACAGTGAGCAAGCCGCCATTTACAAACCTCACGAAGCGCCTCCGCCGCCGCTTGTCCTCCAGATCCATTCCCGATAATCACCGCGGTGTCCGGGCGACGGACAGGTAAACCTCGGTTGGGAGGAGACCGGTTTTTTTTCAGCTCTACTCCAGTAATGTCAATGCTTCGTCATCAGAATCGTAACAAACATCCATCGCGGTAACGTACCTTCAGCTGACACGTTAATTAATATTTGGTCCCCTACCACACGAACATTGAAAGTCTTGAGACAATCCATGGCTGGAGCATCCTCGATATCCCCTGTTTTGATATTAAAGCATGCGCCATGCCAAGGGCTGCAGCATGTGCAGATGATATGGGCAGCAGCTCAGTTGACGGTAATGTCAACGATCGCCATGATTTCACAGCAGTTCCGTACCAAGTCAATCTTCCATCCGACGTTAATACGCCCTTCTCCAAGGGTGCCCCATAATGCGTGCATTTAGCCGATGTAGCATAAATTGTGCCCTGGACTTTTGAAAGAAGGACTTTTTGCTTGTCCCCCACATCTACAGCCTTCCTACACATATGGAACCCGTTCGCCGTCAACAACCAAATGAGAAAGGTTTCCACATGAATAGCCAACCTACATTTGCCCATTTTGCAAGTCATTGGGTGTCGAGACCTCTCCTGGGTTGGTGGACATGGTTTTGGACGACAAGGATTGAAAAGAAAGCAGGCGATACACAACGGTTCTGAAAGTATGCGGGCGGTGTAGGATCTGCTTTATTCTGTGGTGAGGACGTAGCATCAAAAACCCACCAGAGGAAATGGGAGGTTGCAAAGGGGGGAGAAACCAAAAACGCTGAGCTTTTATAGCTGCCCTTGTTAGACGTTTTTGACGTCACGCAACGGATAGCGCGATCGACGCGTGCTTTGCAAGAGCGACTTTCAAACAACCTACTTTGCAATAGGCCTAGCCTTCAGGACATGCAATGGAATAACGATAGCAAATGGCAGCCATTTGGATAACGAGTTTTCTTTCAAAGGACATGTTCACTCTTTATAAGCGTAAAGAATAGGCTAGTGTGATTGCCAAATAGCACATCCTGCTGCACTTGGCTGAACTGGTCGAGGCTTGTGGCCATGGGCTCAAAAAAGGGAATCGTGTTGTGGTCTCGATTTTGCTTCCAGTTAAAGGCTGTTCCCATTCAGGACAAGTCCATCACAGGTGCTCCTTCATGCATATCGAACATTGAAAGTTTAGCCATCTTTCCTGATGGTGTTTTTATTGTCTTGGAGGCATCTTTAAATACAAAAAGTGGTTTGGAACACTGCGACGACATGACAAGACATGACGTCAGCAATGCCGATCAAACAAAACCCTGGCAATATATCCTACCTTTCTTCTGCAAATCCAACTGCAAACCCCATCGACCCAACTTTATCAACTAAAAGCAGAACAGAAAACGGCCAAAAACATGCCGCGAGGACCCACAAAGTTCGATGAAGCCATGGCTCACGGGGGGAAAATCTCTTACCACCAGAAATCCCCAACTCAATCCGGCGTCAGTGTGTATGTAACTCTTCCGGACGGAACCCTCAAAAACTTTTCCAATGTCCATCCCGAGCGCGTTGAAGCGTATATTGACAAAGCTCGGCATCAAGAGAGAGAAGGGTCGCCTCCAAATAAGGACACAGAAACAGATCAGCAGTGGAAGACGGAGCAGTGGATGTTTAGGAAGAAAGAGCATCCAGACTATGGTATGAATTTATTCTTTGCCAGCCACAAGGGAGCCCTTGCTAAATGGGCACTTGTGATTCCAGCGACCAAAGATGTCAGTGGGTAACCATTTTAGCGACTTTTGCAATCTGCTGTGTATGTGAGGGGGGGACATGCTGCATCTATTGACAGCTAGGATATGATGCAGTGACTACTGATGACGCTTGCTCATTGCGACGATGCCAATCTTCATATAATCTTGACTGAGTCCGCAGATTAACACTCTCGTCATTTTTGCGTCTCTACTTCTTCGGGGCGATTTCAATGTAGCAAGATACTCTATAATCGTAAGGATGGCCCGTTTGATTAGTTATGACAGCAGGGAGCATTGGCGATGCCGCTCATACTATGCTAGTTGACCATCTGCGATGTAAGAAGTAACATTTTGCAAGAAAAGAAGGTCACCGACCACTGACGCCACTGTACAAGTATTTGTGAGTACCAACACTTCTGCCTTGTAGGATCCTGGAACTGCGCGCAATCGGCCCGCGCTTCTACGTGCAATCCTCGAACTACCCGCGGCGTGTGGGGTTAACCTTCCTGCCGTTCTCGCGGGTCATATTGTCGCTAGACCAAAGACGGCGCCCATGCTTTGCGTTTCTCACCGCTCATATTCTCGGTTGATAAAGGTTCATGGCCCGGCGACATACCCGGTGGATACGGCGATAAAGTCTTTACTCTTCGCGCCAGAAGGACGTCACCCTACTCATTTGGAATGTTCCTGGGTCATATATTTTTGATGTCTCCGAGACACAACTGCCATGTGGGCGAGCAAGATGGCATGACAGCAGGATCAAAGAAGCCCAACGTACGGATATCAATTCGAATGATATCAGACGAAGAACGCCAGCATAAGTGCTTCACTCCCGAGCGACGGTGACGGTCGGAACAAAGTTGAGGTTGGTAGTAATAGACATACTTGACACGTTCCTGACTTTTGATATCGTAGAAGTTAGCTCGTAGTATCATACTAAAATTCGCTGTGTGTTTTGCTTGATGGCACGTATCACATCTCATGCAGTTCACTCGTACGCACCAGCGACTCACCTCGTGGAAACTCCATGGATATTCAACCCAAAAGTTGATGCCCTATGACTAGCCGTCATCTGAAGGCTTGCACAAATTGCAGATCCACTTCAAGCTGCTCGCATTATAAGGAGTCTCAGTCCTTACCAACCGGCTACGAACCTATTCGGGAGACTGGAATTTCACCTCTAACCGTGCAGCATAGCCGTCTTCCGCTTATGGGCGCAGCCAAACAGTAGGATAGGATCAGGAGATAGTACATCTCCATCTATCTTTGGATAAGGAGATATTCATAGCAGAATTCATGCACATACAGCGTGGGACAAGCTGGAATATTATGTGAGATTCCGGGAGCAAGCAAAAACCCGAGTCTCAGATCTGAAAAGCCGTGCAAGATTGGACATATTTGAAGGACGTGTAACAAACATTATACTGGGATTTATCACTTATGAGACGGTACCTGTGGATGTATCAACTGGATGGCGAGCCTTCCAAAAAGCCGATCAGCTGTCTGCGGAAATATTAGCAAGCAGCTATTACTGCATGGTGAAAGAAAAGTCCGCTTTTGTCGGGTTGTTGAAATCGTGCCGAACGGGCGGATTCTCCTGACGGTCCTAGTACGCTTTCCTAGCGAATGTATTTGGCGAGGATGATGCTTGGTTGAGGTAAGCCCATAGGCTGATAGAGGAGAGCTTTTGCATGAATAAAACTCCAATCCGCTGGGAAAGAGTCGGAAGACCACTATTTCTTGGCTGGTACATACCCCAAAGATGTCCTATTTCCCATAACAGCGGTACCAACTGCTGGCCCTTGCCTGATCTGTAAAGCAAAGAATACCTATGGTAGATGCATGTGTCCATCTTCGTGGCAAAAACTTCCACCCTATCGAAACTCATGTATAAATATTCTGTATTCCTTAAATCAAAAATCGCCAAAGCAAAAAAAATACAGGAGCCCAAAAATCACATATTCCCTAGCCATTACGGCACATTCCTTCAACATTACCCACGCCAGGATCCCCAACTCATTTCATGCCAGCGCGATCTTTGAGATCCCACATGCAGCCATGACATAACATGGCATCCTCCTCCTTCACGTCCCCTACTTTAGTTTTCTTGGCATGGTCTTGCTCTTCTGCATCTTCATCACGAGATTTTCGCTTCTTGCGGGTACCGTTTGAAATCGGGACTGGGGCGTGTTCCATTGGTTTATCTGGTTTTAATAGGTCATCCACATTGTGTCCCGCCTCGCGAATCTGCTCTACAATGTCTTTTTGTTTCCACCACGCTGGAGAAACGGTTTTGTGACATTGCGCGCAAATTCTTGTTATAGATGGATGATCGATAAAGGTGTCCAAGAGCGGTGATTGAACAGACTGGCTCATTGCGCCGGATGACTTTCTTCGAGGCGCTTCAGCCGCGGTGGGAGACACGCTTGAGCCCTTCCTTCCACCGAGTTTAGGGACTTCCAATATGATGGGCGATATCAAATTTTTGACGCTTGGTTCCTCGTGCAACCCGCCTGCGGAACATACATGACAAAGGCAAGTCCCTTGTAGGGCCATGGAATATGCTCGTTTTTGGCCACTGGTTGTCAGCGGCTTGGTGTTTCGTTTTTGGGACAAGACGAATTCCCGAATTAAAAAGGGTCGACTGTAGCTGTAATCTAATTCCTCGGGTGGTACATGGGAGTAGTATGGTGTCAAAGACGAGGGTGCCGGTTGGTGAAGAGAGCTTGTTGCTGCGGCTGTGGCAACAGCTTTGATTGTCTCACCGTGGAACTACGTGATATCGTTTTAGTAAAGTGTGGGGGAATGGGGACTTGAAATTCAGGTCATCGCCTGAACCTACTTACCGAAGATACATTTCGACGGTCATGCCTGGGACAATGTGCCAGAGCTTTTAATTCCACCTGAGATGACGATTTTGACAATTTGAGAGATTCGATCGTCATTTCCCACCCAGCATATTGCGCACACGTCGCATGAAACGCTACAGAGCAGTTGCGTTCAGAACACGTAATGCAAGCTCCTTCGGGTTGTTTGCAGATGCAACATAGCTATAAAAAATGTTATTCACCATACTATGTGTGGATGAAATAAACGAACACGAACCTGCTTCCATCGCTTCTTATCAATCAAGCCAATACATTCTACTGGCTCCTCCGTTTCAACATTTCCAAACTTTACTTCCGGCATCCAGATCGCACAGGTCAGATGAGCCCAGTTATTTCCGATAGTCCTTTTCAACGCTGATTCGCGTGGCGAATTGACAATGGGACAAAGTACACATTTATACAGCTAGAAAATACGGTAAGAGTTGTCAAATAACCGCAAGTTTACCAAAAACGTGAAGGGCAGGACTTACAACTGAGCATTCAGGATGCTGTATATTGCGACATCGGGCGCATTGAAAAGTCGTTTCGATATGTTCCGCAGGCACACCGTAACATTCTGGGCAAGTAAATGTCAGCACACACCTTGAAGATGTTATACACATGTTTGGCTTAAATGCAAACCTTTGTGAACGCGCAATTTACATCCCAAACATGTCAACAAAAGGTTTCCGGGAGGCTCGTACAACTCTGTGCAGACAGCACATGGACGCGGTGCATCCGATTCAGGACTTGAAGGAACAAAATCTTCGACAAATGTGATCTTTAGGAGGGAAGATCAGACCATCATTCTGTTGGTAAAGGCACCGTGTACTTGAAATACCTCAGGTAAGGACACTTTTGCGACTGCTTTTCGGCTCTTCTTCTTGGCCGGTTTCCTTTCACTATCTGACGGTGTTTGCGCATTATCAAAGGAACGTTTACGCTTTATGATCTTCTTGGGAGCTGTTCAACAGACCATGTGTCAATTACGAAAAACAACTCTCCTCAAATTCGCAGACATACGCACCACTCTCCCTATTCGCCCTCTTTTGTGTATCACTGATAACTCGCGTGACACCATATTTGAGATAATGAATACCACAAGCCAAACAAAGGATTTCCTTCTTTAGATCCTTTTGCCGATACTTCCATCTTTGTGATTCAGTTGTCCAGCAATTGGCACATTCTTTCACACGCCCCTTTCCGGTTGGTGATGGGGGCATGTCGTCTTCGCTCAGGTCCCCATTACTGAGATTACCTTCGGCGTCTGCCGCACCGTCCATCGCGTGCTTTTGACCTTTGAATCGCTTACTGATGACGAATTAAGCACAGTATTTCAGCCATGTGTTCCAATCCACCGAATGTGGTTGTGCATTGGTATTGGTTACGCACCTTGGTCGATACTTTTTACAAAATTGCGAGTAAACGGCAGCGTATCGTCGAGACTTCTTCCATTTGTAGAAGAAGGCCACCACCTCGGTCATCGGCTTTGCTGGTACCTACGCGGACAAATGAACGTTAACATCTGGGTTTTCCAGCGCCATGTCCACAAAAGACATCTCGTACCTCTCGGTGCACCAAATGCAATTCATGTCCATACTTGGCAATTCCGCCTTCAAAAGCCTTAATTTCATTTTCTGCCCAATCCACGACACCTAGATCGCGCGCCTTCAATTCAAGCATAACTTTCAATGCCGCTTCGATATCGTAATCTGCTTTATGTAACTCTGCCAAAGCTCGATCAATAAGGTAATCGGATGATTTCAAAGTTGACGGCATTTCTTCTTGTATATGCTCCATGTATGCATCCACTTGAGAATAATCAATGTAAACATGATTATTTTTGTACCCTAGAGCAAATTCGCCAGACGTACGCTGCTGCTCGCTCATATGCGGTGGCATTTTGAAGACGACTTCCGCAGAGCTACCACGAGAAGGTATCTCCAATTCCTCGTTGACTAAATACCTAGCTTTAGTAATTGCGGCACGTATGGAATACGGAGAGGCAAACTCACCGTCGGAATCCAACAGCTTCAGTTTGCGCTTGCCTTTGCCGCGTGCCGCGAGTTTGGAATTTCCTTTCGCGCTGGAAAGAGGTGCTTCCAGTGGGGGAGTCTCGGTTTGACGACGCTCGCCGTTCCTTAAAGAAGAATGTGAACAACCCACAGAGAGAAGACGGCGGCTGGCATAAGCGTACCTGCGATCGGCAGTCTCCTCAACGACATTAGGTTGATGTGGTAGTTCGAGAGGCGGTATGTCTGCTTGGTAGTCGGTACCAACTCTACGACCCCAGATGAATATTCAGCTTACGATAAAATGAAGAAGAAGATCGCTTCCCAACATACCGAGAGCCGCTGGACGTGCGACGACCTGTCTCCGGGAATGGAGGAGTCTCAAGGTCCGGGATGTCGGCTTGGTACTCTCCGCCGATTCTAAATGTCGTTATATCACCCGTTCAGATAACTGTGCCAGCGACAGCAGGGAGATATACACACCTAGAAGCTGATAGGTTGGTGCTGTCTGGCTTCGCTTCAAGATCCGGCAAATCTGCTTGAAACTGCTTTCCAATCCTAGATGCAGGTGGTTAAGCATTTCACTGTATGTCGTGTATCAATTCAAGTAACTCTGTACCTGCTGGCTGCCTTGGGATGCCCTCTGTCCGGCCCTTCTTCCGCTGTACCTTTCCAATTAATCGAATGTTGTAATTGAAAATGCAGTACAGCAGCTTACCCAAAATCTCCCTATACTTTGCATATTCACCAAAATACCTGTACGGCCACATAGGCTTGGCGGCATCTTTGGTCCGGTTGAATGGTAACTCTACCTCCTCCATTGGCACTGGACAGAGCATCATCGCAGCTTGTCAATGCACTTTCACAGTGTCCAAAGAGCAAGGTAAAACAAACCTTCAGTTTTGACATCCTCGTCCTCAGATGATATGGCAGAATCGCTATCATTCGATTGCGAAGGTAAAGAAGATTCCTTCTTCCCAACCTTGCCTCTGCTCTTTCCCAAAGATGTCTTTTCCTCCTCTTCAGCTGCATCCGATGCTTTTTTATTACACTTGGCGCATTGCCAAGCATATCCTTTGGGTGGTTTCTTTACGATCCCCACACAACCCAAATGGAAGGCAGCACGGCACGCCACGCACTTGATGACAGCTTCATCGGGATTGCACCATCGATCGCAGCTATTGCACACTCGTCGTTCGGTAAAATCCGAGGCTTTGCCAGCTTCAACGAGAATGAATTGGTAGTCGCTCAGAGCACGGGATACTTCTCTCGGAAGGTTTTTGACGAGTTCAAGAGGCACCACGTCGTACACTCGATGTGTATATCGGTCGTATACTGTTACAGAGAGCGATATGGATTTGTCAAGTGAGGGTTTGCATGACATGGCGAGCATATGACGTACATTGATCATAGTAGAAGCAATCCTCCTCTGCCCGCCATTGCTCCATGTCCTTAACATGAGATATGTGTTCTACTTTGCATTTTCCTCGGATGCTCGAAATACTTTAGATCCCAAAAAAACGCTTTTAGTGATCGTACATGCACACACATTGACCACAGGACGACGACTCACGGATTAATATCCGAATGCATGCTCGCCAACAGTAATCGAGGGTCATGTTTCTTCCCTCTTCCGCCGGGGAGAACATCTTTTGGTCTGTAGAACCAGCCTATGCGCGCCACCGTTTGCTTGCCCGGTAATTTCCCCGAGACGAACTCGAGGATACGGCCGACGTAGTAACTGCCAATGTAGGTAATATGAGCGCATCAGTAGGCATGGGAAACAAAGCAGGAGATGAAGGTAGTCTGTACTTACAGCTCATTGGGAATATCGGGCGCCAAATACACGTAGTCTAAGAAAAATCGGGATATGAAACGATCCAGATATGTGAGCAAAGGCTGAGCCAGCATCTTGTGCATGACTGTTACCAGTCACCCACTAGAGTACTCAAACGTTGTCATGGTGGGCTGTCTGCTCACAATGATGACATACATACCGTTCAAAGCATAAGTTTCTCCGTTTTTGGCCACTATTTGGGTCACAGCAGCCTTTCCACTGTTTGCCGAGCCAGCAGCGGAATTCCCACCTCGAGATTTCACCTTGACCGGCGACACACTCTTTCCGTTCACCGGAGTGACGGACAATGGTGCCTTCTTTTGTGCTTGTTTCATATCGCAAGCTACGGGTCGTGTAAGAAGATATCTGTCGGGGCAGTGCGCAGAAGGGAGGAGATATGGAGCCCTTTTTTCTTAGTGCGCGAATCCCCAGATGGGAGCGAGATGGGTTAAAGTTGGAGCACAGAAGGAAGATGCAAGAGTATTGGTAAAAGCAAGTGAAAAGTAAAAGTTCAAGTAGCAAGTAACGAACAAGAACAAGAACATTAGGCAGACTTCAAATGGGCAAAGCGTTTAAGATTTTGGAATTTTGGGGCTCTCTCCTCTTCGCGTCAACTCGCCTGCAGTTGTTTCCACAATTTGTCACGGCCTTTTTGGAGACTTCTCTTTTTTTTATTTATTTTTCTAGGTCTTGTTCATTGTTGGCAGCAGGCAGTTGGAGTAGCATGCTGTCTTTGTGGCCATGTCAGTCTTTTGTTTGTGGTTTGTTTGCAGTTGGAAGAAGCATTTGTACAAAATCGAGTTGGCCAAAGCCCAAAGAAAAAAAAGAAACGAAACTGCTGACTATTGGTTACGGCACTTGGATTGTTTTGCTCGTTTTAGGGCCCAAGCTCTTGTTGTTCTACTACGGCCAGGGACCAAAAGTGGACCTTGTTTATTATGAAATACCAGTTATCTATCGGTCAAGATAGCTATTGTGAATGATCGGCCATTCATCTGCACAGATGGTCATTAGAGTGAGCGACTCGTCAAGTTTTGGAATGATGAAATTGATATGCTGTTGATGGAAAGCCCACCTACTCCACTCGAAAGGTCCCTGGTCCCTGCAAACATGACCGAATGAACCAATGAACCACAGCGATTAGAATGGAGTTGGAAGCACACATATAGGGACATGGTAACAAGGACAGTCCTGAGGCGATGCGCGGTTTATCGTTATCACTGCATCGCTTTTTACATTTCTGAATCCCGAATGTCTTTAAAGTAAGGCAAATGCAGTGTTTGCCCATAAAGGTGCACATCTACATCTGGTCGGATGGGCTTCCGAATGACCTGGTGTCCTGGTGTCTGTAGGGTGAGCGATGCAGAATGCATAATCGACCAACTCTGAACATTTCATAGCAAAGGCTTTTGCTTTTTCTCTACGACAGACATGGCGATCACTGAAGAGGATGTGCTTTTATGATGGACCTCTGCTTCTTTCGTGTATTGGGGGAACGCTCACAATACAATGCAACAAGATGAGTCCATGTATCCCACCTCCACTTGTTCAAACCCATAACCGAACGTAGTGGCGAGGCGCCAAGATCTCACTGCCCGCCTCAAAGGAGAACCCATCCCAAAAGCAACTCGAGGGAAGAAGAACGCGCGCGCGGCCGACGTGGACACTTCTGCGGTACTCAGCGTGGCGAAGTTGTAAACCCGCTGCTGTGCAAGTAGAAAATACTTAAAAACAGAGGACGACTTTGACATTTGGAGCCGAGGAAAACCAGAGCAACATTAAGAACCTGACGTAGAACCTGCAGTAGATCTCTGACTTTTTGCCACAGTGAACCTGCCCTGAAAATAGCGATCCTGCTCATATTACAACGCATACGAATACACACGATATGCCTTTCTGGTCTCTGCCAGCAACATTCACCACCCTTTCCCTCCTCCTCTCCACCGCCTTTGCTGATCCCTACCATCCACCACCGCCTTATGAGGACTATTATCGCGATGAATATCCTCAAGATGACTACCATCCGAGAATCTTGCGCGTCCCACTGCACAAACCGGACCGCCATCATTCCTCGATTCTGGACAGATTACTTGAGGAGCAGGCGTATGTACTCTGCTTGCAACGTTCTGCAGAGAGCTGCGTTTTTTTGATGACTGTCTTTTAGATATATCCGTGAAAAGTACAGCAACCACCCAGCCGTCCGTCCAGCATACCTGACCCCGACTTACAAGGAGGAGAAGGAAAACCCTGGATACGGACATGGATATGGATACGAACAAAAATACGACGAGTATGACAAATACGAAAAGCCAAAGCCGAAATCAAAGCCAAAGAAGAAAAAGGGGCCTGTCTCTGTCCCTGCTGGATTTGACCCGTTTGATTGTGAGTTTGGGTGCGCATATAAGACGTGAGATGATAACGAAAAACTCACACCGTTGAATGACATAGTTATTGGACAAGTCGAAATTGGCACTCCACCTCAAAAGCTTACCGTCCGCTTCGACACCGCCACGCAGCTCTCCTGGGTCAAAAAAGCCGCGTACAAGGAAAAGCCCAAAAAGTACGACGACTATAACTCATACGACAAGTATGATGAATACAAAAAAGACAATGACTATTACGAGCCCGAGCGCGAGCTTGTGTATTTTGGTTTTGACCCGGACAAGTCGTCGACATGGCAGGACGGAGGCCGTGAAGGTGATCTAGAGTACTATGGCCAAGAGAAGGTCATAGTCAAAGAAGGGCGAGATGTAGTGAATGTTGGTGGCATTGAAGGTATAGTCTTGTTATGGTCGTCTGATATGAATGTGAGGCTCATGTATCTTAATATTTAGCAACTGTCACTTTTGGACTGAGAACACAAAACGAGGTTAGCGCCAATGAGACTGTGGACGGACACTTTGGTACGGATTTGAATTTTTCCTCGCACTGTCCGCCACAACTAACTTGGTATACTAGGGCTCTCACTGCGTAACCCAGACCTGGACTTTGACCCCTGGCTATACCAAGCAGTCAAGGACGGTGTATGCGATCCCATTTTTGCTCTGGACCCGCCACCTGTGGAACCGCCCAAAGCGTATGCTCCTCAGCCGACGCCATCGTATGGAAAGCGCGATCAAAGCTACGATTACTACGAACCGCCAAAGCCCAAGCCGACCACTGCCCAATTATCGATCTGTGGATATGAAGGTCAGATGCCCACCAGGTTTAACCATGTTACGCAGAGAGGGTTGCAGTATGGGTATGTTTTAATCCCGTTGAGCCGTTATTGACATTCTAAATTGCGAGGGACTAATGGCCTGGTCTTGTTAAAAGATACTGGCAACTCAACCTGAAGAAAATCAAAGTGGGTCAGAGCCTGGTCCCGCTGGTGAAGGAGTCCCGTGAAGATCCATATGGGTACCAGTCCTACGAGCCCAAGCAGAAAGAAATCGATGCATTGATTGATACTGGTTCCCCTTTCATCATGCTCCCCAAAATTGCGGTCGATAAGATTCACAAGTTGATTGGCGCTACGTGTCCAGGTCAGGAATATGGGTACTCTGAATACAAAGATGATTACAAAGACGACTACAAGAAGGATTACAAAGACGAAAAATCCACCCATAGTCGCCGCGCCACATCCATGAACGCTAACAGCACATCTGGATTCTGGCGCTCGCAAACCGGCATCAAATCGCATGACCTTTGCACGGTCCCGTGCGCCTCGGTCCCGAAACTTGCAAACATCACTCTGACGTTTGACCAAGGAGACTATCCCATCCTCCCCGCGGAATATATTCAAAAAGACCCAGATGATTACGGAAAGCAACAATGTTACTCGGTTTTTACAACATTTAAGCCAGATAGTGCTGTGCTTAAAGAAGCGCCAAGCGAATTTGGTGAAGTTTTAGCTGTTATTGGTAGGTTATACCATCTATTTCCATCATTTATTCAAGTTTAATGCCTAACTTTATTGGATTAGGTACATCGTTTACGCAAGCCCACCAAACTGTTTACTATCTGGGTAACATTGGGCAAAACCGTAGACGTCGTAGGCAACTGACGGAAGAGAATAGCAGCGAGATTCCAGGGATTGCTATTACGAGGTACTATTCATTGGCATGGAGTCCTTGATGCGTGTTGCAATTGTGCTGCGTAGTGTGTTTATACCTAGGTTTGGACATGTATTTGTTTATAGTGTATGTGAGAGATGTAGGTTTCCATTACGGGCTGTGGGGTGTAAGGTTTTTTTCTTGTTTCTTTTTGATTATATCAGGGTGTGTATGTATATTGGGAGACTTTATAGCCCTTCAACAACTCGGCGTGACCTGAAGAGTATGTTTTACTCACGTGACTAAAGATCCCGTGAGCGTGCTGACGCAATGCATAGTGTGGACGTGATTGCAGCTAAAGCACATAAAGAACGGGAATCACGTAAAATCACGTGATGCTCTGCCAATCTATCGGTATTAGAATAGACTAGAATGCTAGACTAACGAATTTCGGAATCAAGGGCTTAGTAGGATTTCTCTCGTGTGGTGGGCTTAGTTACCCGGTTAGAACCAACCGTAATGTATTGCATGTGTAATTGGGCCTAGTAGTAGTTGGTTGGTTGTAAGGAGGGAATTACTTGGCTTTTCCGAACCGGTTGTCGCTGGTTTATTCCCTGGTGTAGTAGCTAGTGCCACCTCTACACTACACGCATCTTTCTGCTATATAATGAACAAAAGTCATGCAGCGTTGATGCGCCTACGCTTCCACAATACATTTGTATGTAATGAACCGGAGTAAACACATGATATATAGTAGATGGACGAGTGCTTCCATAGGATATAGATCACAATAAGCTCCATCATCCGTATTTAACTTTTGACTTTTCATTTGTCAGGTCTGTTGCCCAGTGGGTTGCATGTACAAGTCGGGTGGCCTCATGCGAGTGTTTCCCAAGAGCTGATGGTCTCACTGTCCAGAGATCTGTGGTGTGTCATTTGGCCAGTGGCCCAGTTCCAGGAACACGGATGACTATACGTTGTTTGAAGGAGCTTTTGTCCTCTTGCTGCTGCGGCTGTTATTCGGAGCTTTCATGCGCTTGCAGTTTCGTCAAAGTCTCTTTGGCTACAATCCGCAGACTAGCAAGTCACGCGTTCTCAACAAAGACATTTGCTTTGCTGTGAATGGGCATTGTTCCCGTTCTCCGCTAACCGAAATTGAAAACGAATCCACGGTCCTGTTCCCTGCACATTAGCGATAACCATGAGCTTGATAATTATTGAATGGACATGAACGACAACGAGCGTCGAGCATCTACATATGAGACGGTAATGTACAAGATGACACTCTTGTGCCCAAGACATTTTATCACCAGTTCACGGCCTGTCGCCGGAAACACCCGCACATGGCCATGCGTCCTCCGTTTCAACGTACTTGCCCCAACCCTGCTCGTTGCTTGCAAACATGTTGCATCTTTTGACCATTGGTTGGTTCATGGCAAAAGACCAAGCGCTGACACACAATGAGTCTTCCTAATGGCCTTCCCAGAACTGGCAGGGGAGACACCCAACCGTTGAACGCCCCCCGGCTCCAAGCGGTTATCTCGTTGGTATTCATGGATTTATAAGGAATACATTTCAGAATTGCATTAAAATGCTCCAGATTTCCCAATCGGCCATCAAATTTGCCGTCAACCGACAATGTGAAACACAGTTTTTGAAAGGGGGTTGGCGGCCATCGTTCCACATCTGGGGATTTTGCAGCTGAGGCCGGGTTCTCGGTGCAAGTGAGGCGTTGGGTTCGCGCACCTAAGCCACGTGATAAGCATCCAGACTCCGACTCTGTCTCCGTGTCACCAAAAAGGTTGGGTGATTTTTGTCCCTAAAGCCGTGCTAATTGGAAGCCATGTTTTTTTATTTCTTATTTTCGAAAAAAAAAAAAAAATGGGGAACAATGGAAGCATTTAAAAGAAGAACAATGGGAGGTTGCCCTTTGAATCCCCCATCAGCCGATCACAACAAACAAAGAGCCCAAAACATAAACAAATGGCTTGGAATTGGAACACGTTTGACTGGGACAACACAACCCATCGGTTCTTTGCGCTATGCTACTTGGCCGATATGATCGTTTGGCTCTACCGAATCGCAACGCGATTCCAGCTCTTCCCTAAATCCGAGCCTTACCCTTTCATTCGAAAAAAGTTTGCCACAACCCTTCTACGAACAATCGTACTCGTCCTGCATATCGGATCAGGTGTAACGGAGATTGCTCTCGGATTCGCTGCGTTCTTTACGGGAAATGAAATCCTCGCCAAGATCATTACGGTTGCTGCCCTCGCCTTCCATGTCCCTACCGCCATCTACATGACACCATTTGTGTATGGAGCCCGCCGTCTCATGCGCCCGGCTTACATGGTGATCATATTCTTCCATGCCTACTGCGCCGTAAATCTCTGGTTGAACCCAACGTCAACGGAATGGATCGTTTCGACCATCAGTGTTTTGCACACGTACATTTGGGTTCGGATCTTTTACTTTATCTTTGCAAAAACTCAGACGCTTCCCAGTGGCCCCTACACCCTCTCGGTTGTCTTTGCCGGATACGTCACCTTGCCTTACTTTCCCCGCAACGTTGCAAAATACTCGACAGATCTCCTCGTCACAACCTTCACCTTGTCGTACGTGACCGTAGAGTTCCTCGTGTACAAGCACATTTTAAAGTACAGCGGAAAGAAATTGGTATCAACGGAATTTGATATCGATGACGCGGACCATGAGTTGGTTATCAAGTATGAGACACGGCGGAACGACAAGCATGATGTAATTACTATCGAGACTATTACTGTGAAATAGGTTGTATTATTATGTATATTTATTAGAGCTGGCTGTTGCGATGTCTATTGTACATAGGGGGTGGGATTTTAGTGTACATTGCATTTGATTATTTAAGTTGCTATACCAATAGGAACATGGTTTTTTTGGAGTAAATATACTCACTGTTTCATGGATGACTTGAAATGTCAGGAGACGAGAACATTGAGCAAGCGTGCAAGGAATATTTTCCAGTATGACCAGCTCTGCTCTATTCTTCTAGTATATCTTACCAGCATCTAGCGCATACATCACTCCACAAGGTTATGTTCTATGCATTCATCTATCGTTCTACGAGCACCCCGCCTACCCATTCCCCACTCCCAAACTCCATCTCACACGGCAACGACTCAAAGATGCCCACATCATGTGCCAAAATCTCCTTTTGGTCCTTGGCAAACCTGCAAAAGAAAGGAGACTTTAACAACTGCATAAATGGATCCAAAATTTGCACAGAAATATAAACCTGAACCTCCCGCAAAACTTTTTATTCCCAACAAATACGGGCCACCAAATCTGATCGTCCGGCCACATTATGTGAAACGGAATCTTGTCAAGGGAAAACCATTCTGGTCGCATTTCCTCGGTCCTTTATTTTGTTTAGCCGTTAAAAAAGGCATATTCACAATTGGGCTGGAATGGAAGACATACTCGGAGACGACACCCTCAAAGGTCTCCCCTCGATACACATGGACCTCCAATCCGGTCGGGTCACCCTCAAAATGGAACCACTATAAAGCATCATGCTCAGTTAAAAGAAAGTAATCGACACTAGCACGAGAGAAATCAAGTTTAATCGCAAGAACCTACCAACATCCCCGCTCGCTCCAGGTGGGATACACGTATCCCTGCTTCTTCCTACGACAATTCCACAATATGAGGACCAGAACATACGGCAATAGAAAGACGGTACGGTATGGAACCTCAAGTTCTCTGACAGCACCCTCGAGTATCGTTTCTCCTTTTTCAACCTTGCCTCCAAACCTATTTCCAAATCGCCGAAACCCAATGCAAAACGTTGACATCAACATGTCAAGATACGACAAAGAAGAGCCTTGTTCGACAGTACCCATTCCAATACCCAGCCCCAAACCCCCGTTTCTTCATCCCCAATAAAACTCGTCTCTACATTCACAAATAGTTTAGTTTCAGTCTATCAAGCGTTTTTTCCAAACCAGCATTCGTCATTTGATACCATACCTCGCCATCGAAATCGCCAAATACAAACACTAACGTCAAGACCTTTTTAGAGGTTATGGGAGAGGTTTCCATGGCCAGCATTGCTACAAGAATGTTTTGAAAAAGTCTCGAAAACCGTGTACCTCAAGCGCGCGTTTTGTCCGACATCTCGGCCAAAATTGGGAGAATGTCACCCCAAAAGCACTTCACACCAAGGATGTCATGCCGTGCCCACCGTAGATACCAACAAGATCAAGCTTCTTTCAAAATACGACTTGCAATCTTGCGGGGTTCTCGACAATGTCTTCAAGGTTTAATTATATGTTGGTTCTTTATGTGATATCATTTGTCCAGCACCTTGACGGTTGCCGGAAGCCTTCATAAATATGAATTAGAAAGGTTACCTACACTTCCTGTTACTCTTTTACACATTCTGTATCCGCAGTATTCTCCAGCACACAGTTTATTAGATGTCGGAACTCTTCCATGTACAGGCCGCGATTTACAAGTGCTTCTCCTGACGATATCCCGACTTTATTCAAGTAGTTACAAAAGAAAAAGGGATATGGTATAAAACAAGATACTCTTAGTTCACCGGCAGAAATAACTACCACTATGGATTCAATATAGCTAGTCCAAAACAAAATCCTGTAATAAAGTAGGTCTATTATCAATCCTATCATCCCGCAGATCATCAGACTAAATATGCCGTGTTAAATACGAGTCATTACACTGTTACCCTCATGGAACATACAAATGCTACCTCAAGCGAAAAGTGAGGGCCTCGGTATTTTCGTGAAGAAAAAGGATCAAGGCACCCATTAGTTTGCCAGCTTCGAATCGCCACTCTTCTCCGAAAAGCTCACATACTACATGGTAACGAATCGCAATATTGAATCCTGATAATAAGGCAAACCTAAAATATATCTTTCACCGTTTGACGGCAAATGTCCATTAAACCGCTCGTCCGAAAGACGTTATCCTCGATGATGGGTGTCGAGATTCGTGCTACCTATCTTTGACATGCATAAGATACCATTTGTGCCGCAAAGCATTACTCAACTGATATCCGAGCCCTACTATTTGGACATCGTTCGATGGGATACTCATCCCGATACCCAAGATACTAATCCTCAAGATTCTCGTTGATCTCAATGAATCCGGATAATCAAAATTCGGGGCCCCCTCCATTGCCATCCATAGCACCCGGTTGAAACTAAAAAGATGGGTAATCCGCAGCGACACAACTAAGCGGTTTTGGCCATGGCATAGAGGAGGTTACGACGACCAGTAGGCGAAAATCCAAAGATAAATCAAGCTGAAGTCTAGTCCCATATTAAAAGGTCAGGTATTAAAATATGGTATGTAGTACGGCATTTACAATGGAGTTACCCAGGTATAGCGACAATGTACATGATGATTGGTAACATTGCTGTGTTGACCAGCAGTCCCGCTGCTACTTTGTGTAGATTCCTTTTATTTCTGGTTTTAAAGAAAAAGGTCCTGAAAAGCGCTACATTTGAGTAATACTGATAATTGCTCAAAAAAGTCTTGTGAAAAAGTCCGCCTTTGAAAGAAGATTTCCACTTTTGAAGATTCCAGAGCTGATCATTTGCGACGTGGCCAAACAGCTGCAACATCTCATAGATTTACCTACCAACATTCTGTGGAGATACAGAATAGGCAGGGCATCGAAATAAAGGTTGAAAAACAAAAATGCATAATGACATCTAAGGTTTTGAAATGGATAATCAACAACAACGTTTCCTCTGTCTATTAGTTACTTTTCAGCGGTAAGATGCAAAGAACATGTAGAGCTCTCAGAGACTACATAACCACCCCTTCGAACTCCTATAGACCACACCCTGTGTTTTCCTTTAGAAAGCTAATTGAAAGATACACTGAAAAGGTGGGGTATCACTGCCAATATAAATCCCAGATTCGTTTGAAAGATTCAAGCTTCCAAAACGTATTTGACTTTGATATGAAGCGTTGTAGAGGTTGCATATTCTTATAAGGAGCGACCACTAAAATCCACCTCTTTTAAAACAATAAGAGTGCAAGCTCACTAATCCCAGCACCATGTTGCTGGTCCAATATACGGATAGGGGCTATACCGCTTGGCATTCAAGAACGACAAACCCTATCACGAAGCATTTTTATCCCTGTTTTTTACAACGATCAATGAAATGCCGTACAACCTGCTTTCAAGAAACTTTGTTGCCGAAACTTGTCATTGGGAGAGTTCAAGCCCAGTAGCCGCTAGACCATCAAGCGAGGGGTCATCTGGTGGTAGGTTTTGTCCGATGGGGCAGGAAGGATGATGGTCAAGGACCCAGCTGGTAACGAGCCCAAAGACGCCAAAAATTGGGTAGGATATTATAAAGTTTCCATTTATCTACATCGCCAGGAAACGTAAACGGAAATCCACAAAAACTGTATTGCTCATCAACAGTTCATGAGATGGCGGAAACGTAAAAGTTCAAAGGAAAATCATAAAGGAATGCTGAAAACGATCCATTTCTCCACCCATCAAACCACACCTAATCAAGCAGACAACACAAGTTCTACCCCCAAACAAGTCTTCTACCCAGTTTCAGTTAAAACAAAAACAAAAAAAAATGCGTGGAAAAAAAAAACAGAAAAGTATCAATCCCATCCCACCAAAGAACGTCCTCGCTAATCAACGAACCCCTCAAATCCCCCAAAAGAAAAAACAGAAAAATGTCGCCATGTCTCGATCTAAAGGATAGAACATGCAAGGGTATAACAGATGTTTGCTTGAACTAACCGAAACCAAATGCTTCCCGCCCTAACATATACGCAAAAACAAAGATATCAGCCCAAACTCCTACCGACATCCCGCTCGTCGACGTAAACTCACCTTATTCTTCATCAGCCTCATCCTCCGGTTTGACCTCTTGTGAATGTTGTCTCGCTTCCGGTTCGCCCTCAGGTTCCCCTGAAGATGGTTGAGATCCACTCATCCCCGCAATGCTGGCAATTTCGACCAAAGCACTCGCCGCCTCGCTCAAAGAATTTTGCATTTCTGCTGAGGCTTCGACGGTCTCTGGGGCCGGGGCAGGTGTGGGTATGAAGAGTGCCATCATGTTGTGCATATGGTCGGGTGACCTGAAAACAGAACATAAATATGAGTTGCGACTTATCAATATTTCATGACACAATTTTTGCTACGCACCAACTGTTGATTCCAGGCACCAATCCAACAGAGCGAAACACTGTACAGAAATCTTTGATATTAGGTCCCAAATAGAACATGACAAAACTCTCGTATGGCTGCGGCAAAGGCGGAGGTGGAGGAGACACCGCTAATGTCGAATGTTTAATTGCCTCCTTCTGATCCCGATCGGTGGATTGATCATGTTCACCATCCGCATGTTGGGGAGGAGGATGAGGGGCGGGTACATGCGTCATGGGCGGATTGTTATGTCGCAAAATACAGTAAGGATGCTGCAGAATGGGGGTAAACCAATCCGCTCCAAACTCTGCTTTCAGCAGAAAAAGTCCTTCGACGAACTCTTTATTTGCAAATTTGGTGAAAATGATTTGCAAAAGCCGCTCCAATCCGCCCTCAAACGAGGCGTGGTGTGAAGTCGGGCTGCCGTAAATCTGTGTTGTCGAGAACGGTCGAATGCCAGAGAGGTTACACCACAGTCGACCAAACCATGACTGCTGTTCGGCCGCCTTAAAGTCCCGCACTGTTTGCATAACCATATCAAATTGCTGCCCAAGGACCACGTTCTTGCTCAGCTCGAAAATGAAACCATCATTGAAAGGCAGTCGCGGTCGCGAATTTTCATCCGATAGATCGCCATCGGACAAGTTACTGGTCGTTGCACTGGGCAAAGGTGGTGGAACCGTCACCGGGATAGGAATGGATATGGGTGCATTTGGTGGCGGTGGTTGAGTAATTGGCGGGAAATGCATCTCCTGAGATCCATCAGGTTCGGTGCGCCTTCGTTGTGTACATTCTGGTTCACCATCTTCGTCGCGGGCATGTTTGCCCGGCTTGGCTGCGTGCACACCATGATGCCCATTAACATGCCCAGGCGTCGAAACAGAACTTCGTCGCCGACTGCCACTTCCTCCACTGGCTTCCTGGACTCCATTGGCCGACTTGCCATGACCTCCTCGTCCATCTTGTGCCGAACTAGAGCCTTGGGAGAACGTAACCGTACTGTATGGCGATCCCGAGCCTTCGTTCGCCTTTTCCTGCTCCGCAGCAGATATGCGAGCTTTGGGAACTTTAAGATTATGCTTTTCCAAATACATTTCCAGAAATGCTGTAGTTATAACGCCATTAGGAGCCTGCCTGCAAACATCCATCCAAGTCTCCACCAATTTCTTTTGTGGGACTTTGGACAGCAGCTGACAATGTGACTGATACATGGGGGGCCGATATTCCTTTGACAGCTTTGAAGCAATGTCAGAATAGATCCGGTACGATATTATGTACTCATACGTGGTCGATTTGGAAAATCCCAAGTGGGCCTTTGTCCATTCCAAAAATTCCTTTTGGGTTTTCATCAGCTTATCTTCATAATAAAGCTTGTGAAGGGTCTGGCCAATGACCACAAAAGACGATACATTTTTAGTCTCGTTGAGGATACGCAATTTGTGCTCATCAAGGGCCGCCGCGTCTCCATCGCCCATATTCGGAGGCTTCTGCCACGGTATTAGCTTGATTTCACTCTTTTTCTTCCCGGACTTTCGTGAGCTTTGTTTGCGTTCGGTATTCGCCGACCGCCGGCTTGCTTCCCGCTCCGGAGAGGGTAAAGCTCGCTCGAGATGGTCGTGAGAGTCCGTTGCCTGATATTCCTGAATGGTGGGAGATGAAGGGGCGGGTGAAGGGGGTCCTGTTGATGGAAAAAAAAGTTTAATCACCGCCATATCAATTCTTGCTACAATCATGATTCAAACCTCGTTTGTTTGCCTTGGCTCTGGTGTCAGTGGGAAGCGGTCGAGGCTTCCGAGGTGTCTGAAAGCTTTGTTGTCCTATAGACCGTGAGTGCCGAACGCGATCAGGTGTAGGCGGCAAGCGAACTGGACTGAGCTTGTGCAGAGCGTCAAGCAATTCTTCAGGGTCCGACCGGCAAAGAGGCAAATGAACGCCCTCCGAGTCGACTGAATCAAAACCAGAAGCGTGCCAACCGTCCGTCTCTTGTGCACTCGTCCAAGGATCGCTTAAAGTTGGTTGTTGATGAAGCGCAAGAAGAGTCTGCGCGGCGTCGGAAGGCAGGAGGTAGTCTTGCTTGGCTGGAATTTTGACGGAACTGTAGACCTTGAAACGGCTGCAAGGGCCGTTAAGGTGGGAGGGCAGAACAATGTGTTCACAATAAACAGTCCTCTCTCAAATTTTGTTAACCCGTTTACTGAATGGGTCCTAGAATATAATGGTAAACCAAGTATATTCAAGGCGTTGTTTTTCCCGACCTGTCGAAAGAAACATGAGAGAATCAGCCAGTGCCGAAGAAAGGGACGATGCTCAAGCAACAAACGGCCACCAGACTGTGAGGGACTTTAGCAGCAACACCAAGTCCATTCCCTAAGGGCATACACGACACATTGTTATTGGAGACAAACGTCGGAGCACCTTGTCTACCAACATAGACCAAACAATCGTATGGATAGCCCCTATCGACACGACCCGGAGACTCACCTACCTTCTTCACACCGTCATGCACAAGACCAAGAAACGACTCGATGCGCACGAGATGGGAACCAAAGGCCGTATGGGAAGAGTAAGGTAGAATAAATGCCTTCAAAGCCCGACCGTCTTGTCTGGACTCAGTTCGTCCGAATGGCGGCCCCTTTCGGACGAGGACCCAAAAAACTGTTCGCACGCGTCTTTTTTTTGTTTGCTTTTGGGGAGCAGCACAAGGAGAAAGCCACGGACTGCAAAGGAACTTTCACCAACAAATGGTTTGCAAAAAGGAATGGAGACGACGACGACGACGACGAGAAAGAGTAACTCGTTACGTATCAAAAGCAAAGTTCAAAAGGTAGAAAATAGAAACCAAAAGTCGCGCTGGTTGGGGAATCCGAAACTCGGGAATTTTGTTTGGTTTCCGCCTCCCAGTTCGCTTCCTATTCAAAAAGCAACGCAAGCGTCCTTTTATTCTCATTCATAAACACATCTGCACTTGAGTGTTCTCGCCAGCAGTTTAATACCCCAACACAGCACGACAACGACGACGACGACGATGGCCAATAAATGCAACTTTTTAGCTTTCTTCTATGTCTGGCCGATTCGGACAAAACGCTTTTCAATCTCGTGTCACCTTTGGAGCAGTTTCACGTGACTGATGGTCATGGCTTGAAATGCCCATATTTGGCACGATCAGTTTGTGGCTTGTTGCCTTAGGCTTGCTACAAGGGCGATGAGAGCAAGGAAAGGAGGATGGACCCCAACGAGTCTAACGGCCATGACGGCGATCCGGTGAAGAGATTGCTATTCCCGGGCGTCAAATAGCAGGTAGTGGTCCAGAAGATGCATAGCATCCACCTGTAAGCGTTGCCAGCAGTATTATTCTTCTTGATTTCTAGAATGTTAAATCTATCATCGGTCGTATATCATATATTATAGTGTAATTAGTTCAATTTATACAAGTCAACTGCATCGGATTCTGCTTTATCAAAGTCGAATCCGCACCAGATATATACATTCGTCACTTTTCCGCACTCCATCTCCAGCGGCGATAGTAATCAATTCGTTCACTTTGACGCCATCTTGTATCCAGATGTATCAAGGATCTGTGTTCCGCACATTGCACATATTCCTGTCGTAGTAGTTACATTTTATTCCAAACTATCGATGCCAGCACCTTGCGACCACAGTGATCTCACCATTTTTGTATGCACACCCTTGACAATAATGACTTCCCGACTGATGAACTCGACTCTTGCAAATCCGACACTTGGTCTCATAAGGCATGAATTTGTTCTTCTTGGAAGATAAGAGCTTGTTTTCATTCACTTTGCGGCCTTCAGTGCCTGCTGTTGAATTACGAGATCCCTCTTTCCATTTGTCAGGAGCCGCTAGGGTTGCAAGTTTCTTCTCGCCTGTGATGCAAAGAGTGTTAGATGGGACAGGACTGAGAATATCGAGCCTATTACATACACTTTTTGCAAACCATTTGGCCTCAATGTGCAATCTGGAGCGTCTTGGCGAGTGGCAAAGAATCTCAGCATGACAAACGAGGCGCTTACCAACACGTTCAGCCGACTTCGGCGCACGTGACTCGATGACGGCTTTTCAAAGCAACTCGGGAGAACCAGCCTTGGGACATTACGTCCTTGCATGTCCTTGTCAGCAACGTTAACACGATGCCCGATGTTCACGTTCACGATATGACCCTCCCTGCAGCAACCATAACCGACCTCATCTCACAAGTAACATCCCAAATCGCTTCTATCCGAGACGGCCCGAGCATGGACCTCGGCCCAACCGATCTCGTGGAGCAAGCTGGGAGGGCAGCACGTCATGCTCGTTACGTTCCAGGTGCGGATATACCATTGTTGCTGGGAGGACGCCGTCCTGTGCGGTCGTCATGGGATGTAGAGGATGATGACGAGGAGGAAGAGGACAAACCCGACGTGGAAGACGAAGGAGAGGGGGGGAGAGGGCATCCAGGGGCGAACGAGGCATTAGAACGATGGCTCGTTGATTCCACTTTGATTGAGCTTGTTACATCCGCCCATCCTCCACCCCTCTTGTTTGATCTTCCCCCCTTTGACTCGACGGCTCGACTGCGACGCCGGTTACGGCGAACTGATCCTTCAGAGCGGAGCCGGCAAAGCCGATGGCGACGGCGACGGGACCGAGTCCGTGCATTGCGAGGCCTGGATGAGTCTGACCCAGCTGCAGTGGTGCAGAGCATGGTGGACGAGATCGAGAAGGCCTTGGCGGAACGATTGGATCCGAATGGGGTACCAAAAGAGGATCCACCTTGCAAGGCCCCGGATTGGGCGCTTTGTTGGGAGTTGTTGGGCAGATTGGATCGAGTGATTGTTTCGAGGGATGGAGAAAGACCGGACAAGGGGTGCTATGGGGAGGGGTATAGAGCAATATTGGTTGATGGGGACGCATGCAGGTAGAAGAATCACGGGCTGTATTGATGAGGCACACAACGCTTAACTTGAGCAGGAGGTGTTTTATTCTACTTAAAACTATGCCGTCTAAGAAATCTACGAAAAGGAAACAGGATGAAGCCCTTCTTGGCATATCAAATCATAATAGAGGAAGAGTTCCCGTTCACGGCCATTATCTACAGTGGGAAATCCCACGCAAACTACTAGTAAACTCGGTGTTTACCTGTCGTTCTGCCAGCACTGCCGCTAATCGACGCCGGGTCTACACGTTCCCTCTTGGGACTGGCTTTAGTGTCTACGGCCACACCACCAGCAAATTCGGCCAATGAAAGTGTGCTATTACCACCTCCAGGTGGGGCAAGGTTTCTTCTGCCCGGCTTATGTTTTCTTGGGCTGAACTCTGGCTGTGGAGGATCATCGTCCCCAAAGGTAATGGAGCTTTGGAAATGCTTTCCAGGAGATGAGACTCGGAGGGAGGCGGGTTTGGAGCGCGGAGACTCCGTTGGTGATTGTGGGCGTGTTGGCGGAGGCGACGGTGTCTGCGAACCCAGAGCGACAGAGCTTCTGTGTCCTGGATCACCTAGTTGACGTTTCGCTGGGCGACGGATCCGTTCGTCTTCCCCTAATGGGACAATGCTCCCTGAAGGCCTAGAGGTGGAGGGAGCCGTGGGCGGAGACGGCTTTGCATCCTTTTCCTTGGTTTGTAGGATAGATCCCATGGTACTCTTTCCACCCGGAGATCTCCCACTTTTCTTTGAGATTGACAACTTGTCGATTCCATCTGACACGTCCTGCGTGTCATTTCCAAATACTGTGCTTTTATTCTTCCTCCCCTGCCACGGTTCCGTCGCTGTCTTTGGAGGTGTTGCAGGTCGGGACGGCGGTGGCGTTCGAGCTTCCGCCGCAGCCGCTTGGCTTGTGGATCGCCATGGAACTGAAGTCGTATCGTCACCAAAGACGATGCTAGTGTGTCCACCAGGAGGAGGTCGACGGGGCTAGTTGGGTATATAGTCAACAACTTCTGGTTTCATGTTTATTTGCAAGCTCAAAAAACGTGGATTCGCTCCCTTACCATTCTCGGTTTCCTTTCGGTCTTCCTCTCGTTCTCGTTTTTACGTATCGATTCCTTTACTCTCAACCGTGTCGACGGACAGACGCTTTGTCGATGGGTCAAGAGAAGATGATAGATGTCGTTTCCACTTTCTTGCTGCTCGCAGGGTTGAGCCGCTTTCTTGCCCTCCATTCCTCCCTTTGCCCGAAACGCGTGGCTTAGCATTTTGATGAGTCATCTGAGCTCTGTCCCATCGCGTTACAAGCAAAACGTCCTTCTGACCGCGCGTTTGTGGTGAACAATGACTGGCGTAAAGGTGGGCTTCCAAGGCCAGAAAGGCGCATATTCGGAGGGTGCTCTGGTGGAGTTGTTTGGATCTCAGGCACGTTGGGCGGGCAATGCCGTCGAGCCGGTTGGGTTCGAAACGTTTGCCGAGGTTTGTCGAGTTTGAGTTCAAGATGCTGGAAAAGGCACGGGTTGAAAGGTCTTTTGAAAAACAAGGTTTTCGATGCAATTCAGAACCAGTCTGTGCAGTATGGTCTTATTCCCATTGAGAATTCCTCTACGGGAACCTTTCAGTACGTATTGACACGTCATGAATGGTTTCATAAACAGTTCAGTCCGCTCATCCCAGCAGTTTTACATACGATCTCCTCCTCCGACACTCCTTGTACATTGTAGGAGAATACCAGTACCACGAAAAGCACTGGTAACACGTCCACTACAGAGCATGCAGCGGTTTGTTCCAAAAACTTACAACAATACAAGTCTTGTAGCACTTCCCGAAGTCAAATTGGAAGATATCACTCAAATCAAATCCCACCCATACGTTATTGACCAGTGCCGCAAGTTCCTTGCGAACCTGGATAAACGAATTGCGATTACTCAAGCACAAGATACTGCCTCCAGTGCTGCTAGTATCGAAAGGGAGAAGCTCACAACAACGTAGGCAAACTTTTCTGATTACAAGATTTATCCGATAGATCCCACTTAACCCATGCATGCAGAGCAGCTATTGCCGGTGCCCGAGCTGCAAATATCTACAATCTCAATATACTCAAAGAAGGCATCGAAGACGATGAGAACACCGTCACCCGCTATGTGCTCATATCCCGTACGCCGATTCAACCGGAACGGCACCAGGACCCACGAACGAGCATATCGCTATGGCTGAAGAATCAGGTTGGGATGTTCCATAAAGCCATTTCAGCATTTGCGCTGAGGGACATCAAGTGAGTGTTCACGGTTTGATGTACTTGCCGCGTGAAAGATGATGTTACTGACATCTTATCTTATCGCGGAATGCAGCATCTCAAAGATCGAGTCACGGCCGTCCACGAGGTCAATCCAGCTGTCAAAGCCGTGGGAATATGTCCTGGTACGTAGTCATGATATTTTCTGGAAGATCCTTGTCTGTATCCACTCATACTTGATTGTGTCCCAGTATATTGATGTTGACGGTAGTTCGTTGGATGCACCCCTGGCAAACGCCATAAAGAACCTGGAGGAATTTGCTTCGCATGTGCGCGTCCTCGGTACGTTCCTTGAGTCACTGTTCATTTATTCGTACAGAAATGAAAAGGTGGTAATATTTGGCCCTTTTGGCTGTACATATAGGATCGTACCCTCGATATCAGCCCCCTGCACAGGTAACTACGTGTTTCTTTTGGTATTTAATGAAACATTTACTGATTGCATTTACTGAAGCGGCCCACGGGTGTGTTTGGGATTGGAATGTGAGCGGCTGCATGTCGTATTTTCGTTGTACATTTTGGACCAAGTTCATCGCTTGGATGATAATAATTGTACTGCCCACGGTCAATTATATTTGATATAAGATGTGCCTCAAATTCATTTCTGGGATATCCAACAATCATGTTTTCTTTTTCCCTGCCTTTCTCATTGGCGGACCCATAATATGCCGAGCACAAGTTGGTCATTCATGTAACGAAAGGACTTATTATCCGGCACCTAGTAGACGTTGCTCGTGAGGTGTTTGCCCCAGGATGGATCGACAATCTATTGTCGTTGAGAAAAGAAGTTTCTAGTGATACGCATTGAGTAAAGCATCCCCTAAGACATGGGATTCACCAGCGCTCATGTTCGTAAAGCAATAGGTTCCGTTGAAAGGCATCCGCGCAACCATCGTTGAAATACAGTAACAAAGATGCGCTGGTCGGACGATCGAATTTGCTGATGACTAATAAATGGGCCACGTGACTGTAGGTTCCGCTCTTGTCGCTCGCACTGCCATAGCCCCCATCTTGCACTGAGATCCCCATCCAAATCCGGCTGAAAGAGTAACCAGCATGACCACACCGAGCACTCACCCACCAATAACCAAATTTCCACAAGGACTCGATTCCTCTCGTGTAAAAGCCATCGCCTGGTAAGTCATCTCAATCATTCCAACTCGCTATCATGTCTTCTCACGCAGCCCCACCAGTGACATGGACGGCACGACTCTTCTCCCCACACACACACCCTCGCCCCGAACTATATCAACGTTCTCCGTCCTCCGCAAAAGGCATCCAGATATTCACATTCTCTTTGCAACAGGGCGGCCGAGATCAGCTGCAGGAAATATATCGCCTTTACTTGCGACGGTGCATAGACCCGTAGGAGTGTACCTAAATGGAGCGCTGGCAGGCGAAGAAGTTCCTGATGTAGACGGAGGGACAGATCTGGAGGTCTTGTACGAGCGACCTGTCAAGTGTGCTGATGCGCGATGGTACTTGGATTGGGGTTTAAAGAGGGGATATACCGTTATTGTTTATAGTGGGGACGAAATTTTGACCACAGTGACCAAGGATCCTGTTTTCGATTTTATGAAAGAGTCCGGTGAGCCCACTGTCCTTGTTCAAAGGGATGTGCAAGAGTTTGTCAATGGAGTAGCGGAAGGCGTTGTCAAAGCCCATAAGCTGGCGTTCGTAAGCATGGATCACCAAAAAGTCGATCGAATCCGATCCGAGCTGGACTCTGATACTTTGAGACCAACTTCAACGACCATGCTCGTGCGTACGGGTCCTGAGCGGTTGGAAGTCATGCACACGGATGCTACCAAAGCTCATGCATTGGCAGTGTTATGCGAGACTGGCAAGCTGGGCGAAGAGGTCGGACTGGATGCAGTCTTGGCTTTTGGGGATGGGGAGAATGATGTGGAGATGCTTCGTGAAGTCGGGATGGGGGTTGCGATGGGAAATGCAGTCCAGAGGGCCAAAGATGTGGCGGGCTTTGTGTGTCCTCCAAATGACGAGGATGGAGTTGCGAGAGTTTTAGAAGGGTTATTCCGTTTGTCGGAATGAACATTCTATTGGACTATGGGAAGTAATAGACTCTGTAAGACTTTCGGACAATTGTACAAGATTATATATCGTATTTGTATTTACACAAAAACTAGAGAGCTGTCCCTCTCTCAAAGTTGCCTTTAATTTCTGCAGTGTATTTATCATATGATCGTGCAATCTTTTTGTTGAACTGCATATTGCGTTCGTTGATGTAGGTACTGAGGAGGACAAGTCAGCGAAGCCAACCAAAAGGTCATCAATCGTACGAGAATATACGTACACTTCGTCATCGTCATCAAACGCCCGTCGTCGGGAGAATTTGCTTCGCGCCTGTTCCCTAAAAATCGGTCAGCAATTCAGTACGGGACGAATTAAAAATGCAGTGTTCTTGAGTGACTGGTACGTACTGCTTCTGTAAATCCTGGACCAGTCTCTCAACCGCCTCCCTGCTCGGCTTACCGTCCGGGTTCGCATAAGCCAATGAATCTGCATCCCGGTAAAAGCTGCTCTCGCCTCCCTCAGTAGCCACCACCGCTGCACGTTGTTCGGCATATTCTATCAAATTGGGTTTCAGCTCTCGGACGAGTTTATCGTACTTTTTGGCCTGCGCTTGGGCGTAATCTGTAAATGCGTTGTTGGCGTTCTTTTCCTTTTGTTGCTGTTTTTCGTTCCAGGCTTCCACTTGCTCGGCTGTGTAGTGGAGGGCTTTTTGTCGGGCATAATCCTCCCCAGCCATTTCAACCGTCTGTAAGAGCAAAGGACAAGTTGAGCTTCCTCATCCATCCTAGATACTGCACAACAAACTTGTTCCAACCTCTTTCTCCAGCAATTTTTCCGCCTTTTCCTTCTTCCTTTCAATTCGCACAGCTTCTCGAGGGTTCTCTTGCTTCTTCCTATACTCTGCTTTGACGTCCTCCCGATTCAATCGTTCCGACTCGCTCTATTTGAAAGTTCAACTTGTCAGCTGTCCTGATCCCAGCAACCAACTCTCTATGAAATAAGCAGTAAATATACCCGCAGCTTTTTGAGTTTCTTTAGTCTCGCCATTTGAGCGGCCAATTTTGCCTTTTGGTCCGCTGCGTCATCCTTTGGGGTTTGTACGGGATCTGTTTGTACAGGATCTGCTGTTGTTGAAGTCGCGGTATTTGATGTGTTGTCGGATGGTGATGTATCGTCTGGCTGCTGCTCCTGCTGTGCTGGCTCCGTTGGTTCTGTGTGTTTTCTCTTTCTGGCCATTGCTAAAGTTCTGATCTTGTTGCAGGCAGCTGCTGCTGCGCACATGCCAAGCTCCTGCATATTTGTTGCCATGGCAACAACGAGTGATCAAATCACCCCTTTCTTGGGTTTCTTTTCATCCTTTTTGTTTTTCAATGCTTGAGCTTTCGCCCAACTGCCTACGCCGTCAGTTTGCTACACCAACATTGATGAACAAACGGTCACGGATATGGAGATGGACTCTGTAGTTTCCTCGCAGCTTTTCCTTGGCTTCTTGGCTTGAAGGGCTGTCACGCCCTAATGTGTGAAAACAGCCCGTCCGTCCATGCCACCACCTAGCCAAGCATCAACCCAGCCAGCCAGCAAAGCCAAGCAACGCAATGAAACGTACGAACGCTCATACGCACACAAGACGTGCCCTGCCCTTGCCAAGAAGCCAAGAGTCCTTGTTCGTCGTCTTGGCCAAAATCCAATGCAAGTCAAACTATCTAATATGACATAAGCAAGAAGGTGGATGTGGCTGGTGTGAGGTGGATGTGGCTGTGAATTACCATAAAAGGAAATTGATTGTTGTGGTTGCGCCTCTCATTCAGCCAAGCGGATTTTTATATTCAAAAAGGGCCCCCGTCGTTCTTCTTCCCATCTTTACGCATCTCATCATCATCGTCATCCTCCTTCTCGCCTTCACAGCAGCCTCCGCGTCCTCCTCCTTTTACCAACACACTCGTTCACACCCTCTTTACATTTCCTCGACATGTCTGACGACGTTGCTGCTGTAAGTTTTCCTTGTAAGATGGTAGCGGCGCGACGTGCTGGAACGCGTGCAGTCGTGTTCATCTGCGGTCAAAGAGCGGCGCAATCCTTTCTGCTGTCGCGAAGGGTACTTGCTAATTGAATATGCGAGTTCTTGCTGTTGCTCTCAAACTCGATGCATTTGTCTCTCTGCCTCGCGTTTCCGCAATCTTTCATCGCACGTTGCACCTGTTTCCTGGTTTGTTTTTTTTTGGTTAACGCTAATCGTGTTCTTTCCACGTCCTCTTTTTTTTCACCAATAGCTCGTTATTGACAATGGTTCTGGTATGTGCAAAGCCGGTTTTGCCGGTGATGATGCACCTCGTGCGGTACGTTGGCGCTACTGCGCAAAATATTTCACAACATTAGGCCTTTTCTAATGAAGCATTTCTTTGATTATCTAGGTGTTCCCATCCATTGTCGGTCGTCCCCGTCACCAGGGTGTGATGGTGGGTATGGGACAAAAGGACTCGTACGTTGGTGACGAGGCACAATCCAAGCGTGGTATCTTGACCCTCAAGTACCCCATTGAGCACGGTATCGTGACCAACTGGGACGATATGGAAAAGATTTGGTAAGGGTTGCCGCGTGACGCGTATTCGACCATCCTTTTCTTTGGTTTCTGACCGTTTTCGTTTTTTTTTATCTAGGCACCACACCTTCTACAATGAATTGCGTGTTGCACCCGAGGAACACCCTGTCTTGCTCACCGAGGCCCCCTTGAACCCCAAGGCCAACCGTGAAAAGATGACCCAGATCATGTTCGAGACCTTCAACACCCCAGCATTCTACGTTGCCATTCAGGCTGTGCTCTCGTTGTACGCCTCCGGTCGTACCACCGGTATCGTACTCGACTCTGGTGACGGTGTCTCCCACACTGTGCCAATCTACGAAGGTTACGCTCTCCCCCACGCCATCCTCCGTCTCGACCTTGCTGGTCGTGACTTGACCGACTACTTGATGAAGATTCTCACCGAGCGTGGTTACTCTTTCACCACCACCGCCGAACGTGAAATTGTTCGTGACATCAAGGAAAAGCTGTGCTACGTCGCGTTGGACTTTGAGCAGGAGATGCAAACCGCTGCGCAGTCCTCTGCCCTGGAAAAGTCCTACGAACTTCCTGATGGTCAAGTGATCACCATTGGCAACGAGCGTTTCCGTGCCCCCGAAGCTCTCTTCCAGCCTTCCTTCCTTGGTTTGGAAGCTGCGGGTATCCACGAAACCACCTACAACTCGATCATGAAGTGTGATGTCGACATTCGTAAGGACTTGTACGGTAACATTGTCTTGTCTGGCGGTACAACCATGTACCCCGGTATTGCTGACCGGTACGTGTGGGATGGTTTGATTTTGTTGCTGGTCAATTGTTGAAGTTTCTAATTCTATTTTGCTTCCTATTCAATAGTATGCAGCGTGAAATCACCGCTCTCGCTCCCTCGTCCATGAAGATCAAGATTGTCGCTCCCCCCGAGCGCAAGTACTCTGTCTGGATCGGTGGTTCCATCCTTGCTTCTCTCTCCACCTTCCAGCAAATGTGGATCTCAAAGCAAGAGTACGACGAGTCTGGTCCCTCGATTGTCCACCGCAAGTGCTTCTAAGCGCGAGGTTGCAACGCGCTGCAGGATGGGCAGGTTTCATTATACCGCGCTGCGCTGTGAACAACCAGAGAGTTTTACCTTTATTGTTGTATAATACCAGTTTGCTTCATATATCAATTGGTTCTTCAAACTGTCTCGTGCCTACATGTTTGGTCTTTGTTGATTGTGCTCATGTGCAGGCTCGGAGCAATAACTTTTAGCTGCATGTTTTCTTGCAGATTTTTTGGGTTTCCATTGCAATCCCTTTTCGTATTTCTCCAGGCAGCTAAACGCAACGGTAATCTGACCGCTGGCGACAATCGTAACTCAACCCCAATCGCTTCCTCGCTCCGTGGATTACGCGCGGCGAAAGCCGATGCTGTTGTGGAGGAGGTCGGCCGAAAGCGCACATAATAATTGCCACTCTACACACGCTCATGATTACCAGCAACGACGCATTTTTAGACTCTGGTCGCTCTGCGGCCGCTCTTCCCAAACGCTTTTCGGACAGCTGCAGTTTCCTCCTCGTGTGTTGACGAGATTTTCTCCGATGCGTACGTAATCTGCACAGCCATTTTGGATTTCGCCAGGACGGGGGAAACGACCCTCAGGGTCATCCAGGATTTACGCTTGTCTACGGGGGCTGATTTTTTAACTTTGACCCTTTACGATATCCACGAGAGAGGGTGGGATAGACGTTTTCAGTTTCCGCTTTGCGTTGGGATTCCTACTGTTGAATGTGATGTTTGCTTGGATGGTCAAGTATACTGGGATATGGGACGAATATTATGGTTTTGGAATGTGATGTATGCACAGGGTGCTTCGGTACGGTTTATCAATATATGTTGATGGTCAAGTGGTTGAAATTGAAAACTGAATTGCTTTGCTGTTGATGTAGGTGCCTAGTGTAGACATGGGTGTTGGCGCGAAATTGGGACGAGTTGGACATGTGAGTTTTGGACATTTGTTACAGCATGATTTTTAAGCATTTTGCGCTGAACTTGAAACTTTTATTACAGCAAGAGCATGATACTGACGCTCAACACCGCTCACGAATTTTATCACTTTTCCAAACGTTGGACCACAATAAAACTGGATATCTGGACCACGATAACATTATTCGACGGTTTGATGATCTTGCTGGGGCCAAGCGGAGATCTGATCGTCCTGCTGGAGAGGCTGGTCCGTTAGGGTCTGTGGTCATGTATGCGAGAGAGCTGGTTAAAGAATGTGATAAGACGAGGGATGGGCGGATTACGTTTGCCGAGTTTGAGCAATTTGTTCGACAAAAAGAGGTGGAATTATTAAAAGTTTTTCAAGAGGTTTGTTTCCTTGTCCTTGGTTGTTTCGGCGGTTTTAGTGAAAGAGCTTTGCGAGCTTTTTCTGATGATGCCTTTTTTTTCAATTAGATTGATACAAGTGGGGATAATACCATACAAAAGTCAGAGTTGAGGGATTTTGTCAAGGCTGCTGGTAGGGATATTCTGCATCTGACCTGAAAAGTCTGGATCCTTTTGCTTATCATTGGACTACCTACAGGAATTCACGTAACGGATGCGGAACTGAATAATCTAATATCACGATTTGATAAGGATAATACTGGGAGTATAACGTTTGATGAATGGCGGGTAAGTGTTTTCATCTCTGTTTGGCATCACCCAGGGGTACACGTTAATCAACTACGATTCAAAGGATTTTCTACTACTTCTTCCCCACGAACCGACCCCTGCAAACATCTTTAATTTTTATAACAGCATCTACAATGTCGACGTAAATTCTGATTCAATGCCCTTCCCTGAAACTATGACGGATCCAATGGCGGCAAAGCGTTATAGATATTTTGTTTGTGGTGGACTGTCGGGGGCGGTTAGTCGGACTGTCACGGCGCCCTTGGATCGGTTAAAGGTATGTGAACTTTGAGAAATGTTTGCAATAGATGGCATGTTAAACCTACTGGTTGCCTATAGGTCCTACTCGTTACCCAAACAACCGTCACCCCCACGACAACGTCAGCAACAGCTGCCACCACCACTCGCTCCAATACCGGCATCATCATGGAAGGCTTAAAACGAATCTACCATGAAGGGGGCATACGCTCCTTTTACCGCGGCAATGGAATAAACGTCCTCAAAATCGCCCCAGAAAGTGGTGTAAAATTCTTTACATTTGAAACTATGAAAAACTTTATCTCGACAGTTGAGCAAGTTGACCATTCTGATCACATTTCGGTTCCTGGACGATTTCTGGCTGGGGGTGTGGCGGGATTGATTTCGCAATTTACGATTTATCCCCTTGAAACGATCAAAACCCGCATTATGGCTCAAATATCTTCCTCCCCATCGTCTTCGTGTCCCTCCACCTCTCATCCACCCATGGCACAGAAACGATTGATAACAAGCACCATCCGGAGCATGTGGGCCGAAGGCGGCCTTAAAACTTTTTATAGAGGTTGTATACCCTCGCTAATTGGCATTGTCCCGTACGCTGGTATCGATCTCGGCATATATGAGACACTGCGATCCACGTATGAGGGCCGGTTGAGAGTGAGAACGGGGCGAAAGGATGCAAAAGTTGGATCCGGGTATTTGTTGGGGTTTGGAGCGATCAGTGCTGCTTGTGGGGCTACGATTATGTATCCGCTGAGTGTAGTCCGAACACGGTATGTTTGCAGTCGGAATATTTTTTGACGGTATTTTCAAACATTGAATTTTTTACGTCTTTGATTTTAGGTTACAAGCTCAGGGTACTCCCTCCCACCCAATGACATACACCTCGACGTTTGACGTGATTCGTAAAACCTACGCTGGGGAGGGTCTACGAGGATTTTACAAGGGTCTAGCGCCAACATTGCTAAAGGTCTTACCAGCCGTGTCGATCAGTTATGTCGTTTATGAAAAGACCAAGGTGTTGTTTTGAGAGCTTGGAAGGGGTAGGCTGCGTTTATGAGCTTGGTTGTTAGGTGGTGGGGTAAATTAAACAGTGGTTATGGGGCTATTTCATTGGAATAGGGGAATATGTTTGACACAGACAATGTAAATATCAATGGAAATGGGGAGTGGTAGATGGGGACTCTGATGCTCGAAGACCTTGGGGAAAACTCTTGGTGGTGGTTGTATAGATTTTTGACTTTTTTGATTTGGTTTGGTTTGGGGGTTGGTCGTTGATACCGGGGGGTTATTTGATCCTTTTTTTTTTTTTTGAAATGGGTGGGTTTTTGGCGATGGTGAAAAGAAGACAAGGACTTGTGTATTTAAGATGTGATAGACGACGGATGCCATCTTTTAAAATTTCTATTTCTTTACTTGTTATTTTGGATATCTTCATTTTATCGCTTGGTTTTGGTTTGGGGCCAGGTACATTGCGTGTGGGTCTGGTTTTTCAATCCGATAATGTGCATGTGGGAAGGGGTTTTTGCTATAGTAGCCTACATAAATATGCCTCTGAGAATATCTGGATATAAATGAGAGGCATGTTGCAATATATACATCTTTTGCTACCACCACGAACATTACCCTTTCCTCTAGGTCCTTTTCTTTTGTCATTTCCACACATCAAGACCCACCTCATCCACAAACCCCGAAACCCACTTCCAAACCTTCTGAAGCCTTGCAAGACGTCTCTTGATATCCAATAAGGGTACGAATTGTATTTTGGCGCCAGGAGGGTAGCCCCACCTCGTTTCTATCTCACATGCGATTGGACACCCATTGACGGTAGTCAAAGCTGATTCGAGTGTTTTGATTTGTTCAGAGAGGATTCGCGTGGTAGTTAATAGGGCAACGTATTGCCATGATTTACATGCTTTTGAGGCCTGCGCCAGAGATGGTTGATCTTGAATGTGACGATCAAGTTCTGATTGAGCTACTTGGTCAAATAAGCTGCAAAGGAGTTCAAGGGGGAGGACATCTCGTGCTGGGTGATTGTAATACGTTGATTTGGTTGTGGTGGTTTGAAGGAGTTTGTGAAGGCGTGTGGATTGGCGGAGGAGGGTTACTGCTTGGGTTTCGGTTTGGTGTCGGTGCGTGGCGAGGTGCTGTAGGATGGCATGGTCGCCATAATATCCTGGGCTGTAATGGAAAAGTTATAGCAGATAGATAAAAAAAAACTCAAAAAGAAAAAAAAGCAGGAAATGAGAAAAGGAAAAATAAAAGTTACCTTCGTCCAATTTCAATCGTTGTTACGGTCAAATCCTTTAAAACCTCCAACGACGACGGCCAAACACCAGCAACCATTCTCAACCCCAACATTTCCCCAATTCCAAAATCAACATCCGCGACAAAATCCACTCGGTCCAATTCACTCCACCCCGTTTCCTCAGCAATCTGCTTCAAAGCCTCTGGAGGACCTGGACAAATTACAAGAAACCTTGTATCGTGTGCCAAGAGTACATGATTGAATGCTTTTTGTGATTGTGTTATGGACCGTGTTTCGGAGGTTAGTTCGTCGGTCCATGTTTGAGTACTATCGGATTTTAGGCCTAGGAAGGAGAGGAGGCGGAGGAGGTTGGGACATACTTGGCACCAAGGATCCTGGACGATTGGATATTAGTTTTTTTTGTTGTGGGTTGAAAGCAATGCAAGGTGGATTATTTACTTTGAGGAGGATGACGACCAATTGGGATTGTTGGGTAAGGTTGACCAAGTCTACGGTTTGGCCGTTGATGGTGGTGAGTTGTGGAGGGAATCGTGCCGTATCCGAAACTCGCGGGCGGACAATCATGTTTTTTGCAACAACCTGCAGAGGGAATGCGTTTGTCCGTGATCTCGGTGGATTTACGTCAAATACTCCCAGTCGCGTCTTTATGGGTGTCCTGACAGCTTACTTGAGGCAGCCTTTATAAGTTTTCTAAACCAAAGCACAGGTCTTTATTTTTGTTATTTCCTCGCCCGACTAGATGATTGCATTACCATTTACACATACCAGAATATATGTGCTGTTTGTGGAAAACAACACTACAGGAATGTTCATCTATCAATGTAAAAAGTGGAGTAGCCGCGCGAGACTAACCCGCTTACGAAACGCATCTCATCCAAGTTGATAATTGAGGGTCCAAAGGGGCTTTATCCTCCGGAAACCTGCGGAGGGGTCTATGCTTTCATACCGTTTGTCTTTTTTCATTGATACAAAAGTTGGAATATTTGAACAAACATTGGCCAACTCGAGGGCCGGTTTTATTTGGAAGCAATTATGGCAACACCTCTCTCGATTCTTCTTCCCTCCGTCGAGTCCCCCATCAACCCAACTCCCCTCTTTCATCTCCCACTCCCTTTCGACATCAAAGAAGACCAAGCTGAAATCGACCGCGAGTCCGTGCGTCCGATTCTAGAATGGCAGATTGGGCCGGCGTTGGATAGGTTGGGTTCCGAGCCGAGGCGGGTTTGGAGGTTGTACAGTCGTCTCTGTGAAGGCGGTTCACAGATGGCGAGTGTAACAAAGAATGCTTTGAAGAGTATTTGTGGTGTTGACATTGATGATGAGGTGGCTGGTAGTACTGTATTTATTCTCTGGCTGAATATGTGTACTGACGACAGTTTGTTACAGAGTGCAGCTCTGATCGTTTCCGCATATCGGCTAACATCAGATGGTATGCATACCAGAAATTGCAAATATGAATGTCATTTGCACTGATTCAGTCAATGTCGTTTTCAGATCCAACGACGATAGAAGACTTTATTCTCGACATCAAGGTAATCTCTCTACCCGCTGTGTGCACAGCGTCCTTTACTCACGTACCTTTTCACAACAGGGAGGCCTCAACCCCACCCGTTTCGATCTAGTGCGCGATACATACCGCCTCATTTCGAAAGCAGCTAGCAACCCCAAGCAATTCGTTAAAACCGCCAAAGCCCTCTTCAATCCCCTCGGCCATCCCCGATCAACGGAACTCGGTGCGGATAAAATATTGCAAGAGTTTTGCACATACTGGGCGAGTAACCCATCAGAAGGCGTGGAGATGATTGAGTGGGAGTATTACTATGCGGGGATATCGGCGGGATTTGAATCGGATGAGCGGTTTGAGAGGATGATGTTTGGGTGCTGGCCGGGTCTGGAGAAAAAGGAAGATGGGAGTCAGGAGAGTAAAACTGGAGATGCGGGGAGAAGGACAGATTTGGAGCTGGCAAGATGTGAGGTGATGAGAGATAAGAGAAAGCTTGCGGGTCGTGTGAAACTGTTGGAGGCATTGGGTGAGCTTGTTTCTTGCTCTTTGCATCCATTTTGCAACTCGTTTGACTAAATGTGATCGATTAGTGAACGATTCTCGCACCTTTCGATCAGCCCTCGACCTCTGTCTTTTGCGACATCCCCCACCTCCTTCCCCACCTGCTCAGCAACCGCTTTGGACGCGAACCTACCTTTGCAACATCATATCCCAAATGTATGCACTGGTTGGGTACACCATCTCCACTACTGACGAAGATGAACAACTTATCAACAGTCTCTATCGGAGAGTACTAAAGGAAGCTGGATTCAGAGGGCTTGAAGTCAATGGGAAGGGGGGTGCAGGAGGAGGTGGGGTCATGGAGTTGGAAACGAGTCTGCGGAATGCGTTACGGAGAGAGTGCAACTTTTTAGAGTACAGAATTGTGGCCAGGGTCGCGCAGATGTGATCTTCAAATCCACTTGGCCTTTTACTGCTTTTGTTTCTGCATAGAGAAGATGTGGGTGGAAGTTGAAGCGTATCGCAGTAGGTAAAGGGAAGGATAATAGGGGACGACAAGGAAGACACTAATGGATTTGCGACACGCTGACGAACCCAGAATATTATTCAAGCTTTGAAGAATACCAGGATAATAGTCCACATATAGTTTCGCTCTCGTTTCTATACATTTTGATGCCACATATACAGCCGGTCACATATTTTCCTCTTGTATGGTCTACGTCTATGCCTTGTGCTCATCGACATACGCAGGCTTGATCCTCGAGCTCAAGACTTGCTCAAAAGTAGGATCAACCTGCTCTGAGCTTGACACATCCATTTTCAGGTCCCTAAACAGAGAAAGTCAACATGGTGGTTATATCGCACAGCTGAAAAATGTTGAGAGCGAACCTGATCTGCCCATCCGACAATCTGTAAACCCATGCGTGAACAGTCAAGTCTTGACCCTTTTTCCACGCATTTCGGACAATGTTTGTATGACAAACACCCCGAACGGTTCGTAGTACGTTCAGTTCGCACATCAAATCAACTTTTTCCTTTGGGTCCTTTACGGCCTCCACTCGTCGTCTGTGCTCCATATAAAAGTCTTTGATGGGTTGCAGCCAGTTGTCGAGGAGACCGAGTTGTTGGTCGGAGAGTGCGGCATGCACACCTCCACAATTGTAGTGACCACATACGACAATGTGCTTCACCTTGAGAGCTTCAACGGCGTATTGGAGAACGGAGAGGAGGTTGAGATCGCTCGTGGTAAAGGTGTTGGCAATGTTACGATGTACAAACATGTCTCCAGGACCGAGACCGACTGGCGAATGTCATTGTCAGCGAGGTCAAAAATACAAGTTGTCTTACAAGCATCCAGAAAACTCACCAATTTCAGTGGGAGGGACGCGAGAGTCACTGCATCCGATATACATGATTTCGGGTGCTTGTCCTTGCGCCAAAGTCTCGAAAAGACCAGGGTTTTCAGCCTGCTTTTGTTTCGCCCATGCCTTGTTGGCGTCCAGCAAGTGTCCTAGCAATTTAGGACTACTTGTTACAGGCTGGGTAACCTGGTCGGCAACTGGCCGCTCCTCGTTAGGTTTCCCATTTTTTGGATGAAAGATTCCACTGAGCATGCTGATGTGTCGACGGCCTGATATTGCAGTGTACCGAGATGGGTTGCTCGCAAAGGATCTCAAGAGCGGACACACCAGCCGGCTGCTGGCTTTTATCAAAGGCAGTTTGAAGGGAGATGGAATGAACCGTTGTAGTCACAACGGCTCGGCAAGTTTGCCCAAATGAAATTGAGACTGTTTTGAAATGTAATCGAAAGGAACCCTTTATCGTTTCCTTGTTGAGATGAACGTTGAGATGAGCGGTGGGGGGGGAGAAGCTAAATAAGCAAATCGACAACGGAGATAAACGGCCGGAGCAAAGCAGCAGCAGAAGGAAAAAAAAAAAAAAAGTGAGACAAATGACGAAAGTGTGAAAATCAAAAAGGCAAGTCGCGTGTGTGATTTTAAAAGGTTGTTGTTTGTGGGGGGGAAATCGGGACGAAACAAGATTGAGTTTATTGGCAAAACGGGATTTGTTTAAAAGGGAAATTGAGTGAAGAAGGAGAATGAACGAACGAACAACGACGACGATTATTAAGAAAATGGGGCATTGAAATGACAAGTGTGTTTATTGCCAACTGTGTTTTAGTTTATTATCTTGTCATCTGCATGGCCCATCTGGCAGCTTCATTTCCTATCGCTCTGCTGCAACACTTGTTTGATCGGAATGGGCCAAACTCTTGAGATCGATCATCTCTCCCTGGAAATCCCTCCTAGTTTTTAAAAAACCCTTGATGGTTGATGCACTGGGCGCTTTTGGGGGCAACACTTGATGCATTTACAGCAAGCGTTTCTTTAAATAGCAACAGACAGCCAAGTCATAATGTGTTGCTCTCCAACACCACACTTGTGGAGCGACGCAAACGTCCGTTTATCTAAAAGCACCACATCTATCTGGATAGCTGTGCAAACAGTCCATGCGTACCACTGTACCGCCATTGAGTGCCAATTTACGCTCCAAAAGTTCCTCCTTGCATGATCTATTGTCAAGCAAAACAGAAACCAACAATGGTCTAGTCCATGAGCAGACGGGAGAGCAGCAGGAGGATGGTGGGGATATCCCAGCTTCACCTGCCGCCACACATGGAATCCACTCTTGGTCAGATAGCGAGACATCTGCCTACATTTCCTGGATCAATGCACTGCTCCCTCCCACTGACCTCGATCTGGCGCACCTTTTGCCCCTTACGAACGCTGAAACCTTTTTTGACGCTTGTCGGACCGGTGTCCTCCTGGCCAAACTCTTGGACAAGACCATACCGGGTTCAATACCCATGGAAAGAATCCACCGGAAACCAAAGACTGAGATTCATATGCGAGAGAACTGTGGACTGGTCTTGGACGCTTGTCGCAAGGTTGGCGTAAAGACGCTGAATATTGGGCCTGCTGATGTGATGGCCGGTGTGCCGCATTTGTGTTTGGCATTGGTCTGGCAGATTATCAAGGTATGTAGGATGGGCCAGCGGATTCCAATTTTGCCAGACTCTGAATTCTCACTCCCGGTTTGTTGCAGGTGGGACTCATGTCCAAAATACAGGTGGATGATCCTTCCGCACCAACAGATCAGCCCAAGTCAAAAGCTGGCACATCTACTCAGGCCGTACCGCAGGACCGTGTCCTGCTGCAATGGATCAACAGAGAGTTGAAGCGCAATGGATGTCCTCGCTCCGTCTCTAATTTCGGCACAGACCTTTCTGATTCCGAATGCTATGCCCATTTGCTCTCATCCATTGGAGATGGAGGTGGCATAAATGTTACCGGGGTACTACAAGAAAGGGACTTTTATCGACGGGCAGAGATGGTTCTGGATGCTGCAGATGCACTTGGGTGCCGATACTTTGTTACTCCCAAAGAAATTGTGGCGGGCAACCGAAAGTTGAGCATGGCATTTTTGGCGGTTTTGCATGAAGCAATGATACGATTGGGGAGACATGGCGAGCGGGACCAGGTTGCGAGACACAGGGAGACAAGCGAGACATTCGCACAACAAAGCTCGGAGATCAAGCGACTCAAAGACGAGCTAGACACCATGCGGGCCAAGATGAAAATAGTAGAGTATCAAAACGCTGAACTCCAGCAATTGGAAGGAAGGGCGATGGGTGAGGTCGGAGGTTACAAGAAAAAGGTGGACGCTCTTCAAACCCAGGTGAAGGAACTCTTGGCCGAAAGATCAACTCTAGAGTCCGAAGCAGAAACCGCGCAAGCAGACGCAGCTGCACTCCGAAAAGAAAATGGCGAACTCCAAAAGAAAACTCGCTCCCTGAAAGAAGAGTCAGGGCTCCTCCGTGCCGAAATCAAGGCCCTTACTTCCGAAAACCGCTCCCTCCAACAGGAGCTCGACAACCTTTTGCAAGAGCTTCGGGACCAGGCCACGGAGCTTAAAGAGAAGCTTATGGAAGCTGGAGAGACGGTGGCAAGAATGACAACCGAACGAGTTAAACTTCGTGCAGAGTTGGATGAGATGACCATCGAACGAGCACAGCTCCGTCAGGAAATCGAAGCTCAGACGGCAGCTAGATATAAATTAGAGGAAGAGCTTGATATGCGACAGCATGAATTGAAACGAATCTCTGTCGTGACGGATTCAGCGATTCGCGAAAAAGAAATGCTACACAAACGTGTGTCGGACATGGAGATTGACATTGAAGCCACTGAAGGGCTACTCCAATCCCAGGATGCTCCACCAGAGACCCGAGCAATACAAGTCGGCTTGGAAGCACTATTAGAAACCGATACAACACCTGCGATTGTAGAGGATCAACTACGATCGTCCACTGCTACTTTATCAACGTCAAAGCGACCTCGCAGTGTGAGTCTCCTTGCAAGGAACTCGACATCGGATCTGCAACTCCTAGGATCACCATTAGGTCTCCGCTCCAGAGCGTCATCCGTGACAAGCGGGACTAGCACATCTGATAGACCTCGCGTCCTTCCAGTGGCAGTGCAGATAAAGTGGCTGCTGGATGACAAGGACAAGTTAAAGGATGATTTGGAAAAGGCTTTGAACCGTGTTCGCAACCTTGAAGAGACGATAAGAATGTTAAAATCTGCGAGTGAAGCTGTTCGGTTGGCGCAAGCCATGGATCCTGTTGCGGATGTAGAGAGGCCGGTTTCCGAAGTAGTGGAACGGATGGATAAGGTTGGTTATCTTTTATTTTTTGCCTCATGCGATCCTTTCGGAAACTCAAGTTTGAAAATACTGATTCTTTTCCCTTTCAAATAGATCAATACCGAAATGCGCGCATTGACAACTAGGATTCGAACTAGACATCACCCAACTTCCAAATTGCACACTAGCATGACTTGATACATAGGTTTAGGTAGGATTTCAAGCAGATAGACAAAGCCGTAGTTTATTTAGGGATTAGGACCTTATATGAGACAAAGAAGAACTGCTTGCTGTCTCTCAAGTCAGGTAAACGTCAAATAGGGTAGACCTTGAAGCAACTATTACTTGAACATGTCCTATATCCTGTACCCTTGCCCTATACATCTGACCCATAAAAATATACACGTAGAATCCTACCTAAAATACATCTTTTAATAAAGACCCTCCCGATGGATTTTAAAGTCCAAATGTCCATCATCTTTCGATCCAATCCCCAACCTGGACGAATCTACACCTCCACTGCTCACCCCAGACCGATTCATGATCAATGTCGCAGGTTGCGCAATATGCTTTGCAGCCGCCTCAAGTAAGGATACATCCTTGTCCACTGTGACTGTTGCGATGCTGTAGACCGTTAGAGCTGCTACTGCCATCCAATACAAAAAGACAAGGACCCAAAAGACAATGAGAGGAGCCCAGGGAATAAAAGTTGCTTGTGTCGGTTCTAAATGTTCTTCGAAAAGTGTTGGACTCGTTGTATGGACTCCGGCTACTTGCGCTAACGATGTAGTTGCGATACTGTGGGCGTAGGCGTGAAGAACGGATTTTTCGCGGATACCAGGTGGGACGAGGGGACTTGCTTGGCCATTTGTGTACATTCGGGATGTTGTCCCAGCTAATTTAATAACATAAAGATGAGTATATGAACTAGTAAAAAAGTAGAAACGACACCCAAGATATATACCATTGAACATTGCCCCGGATACAGCCCAAGTAGCAGACGAGTTTTGCGGAGCAGGAATCGCCGACACAACCGTCAACCGTCCTTGATTGTTTCGGTATCTCACGGGTTGCAGTACCTGCACATTGCAGACCAACAATCCGTACATTCTTGCCCCGCCTGTATGCATAAAGCCCACTATTGTTGTTATGCCCGGCATCAGTATTCAGTTCGCCTTGGTCGACATTCCAGATCATGGACCAAAAGACAGGGAACGGGTTGTTTGGCTGCCCGCGCTGTTGCAAAGCTGTAAAGGAAGGATCAAATTCTGCGGTACCGGACTGTATATTAGATGGAGATCAATATAACACCTTGAACGACAGGTACATACGTCCGGCATTCCATCCGGCTTGTGGGCCTTGACCAACTGTATCCGTCAGTCCCGGCTTCCCCGGACAATTATAACCAACAGATCCGGCCGGAGGTCCATTTATGGGTTGGAACACTGTCACATTGCAGACTGGAGTAAGGTTTTCGCAAGTCACCTTGACGCCGGTCGTTTCAGCTATATAGTTGATGCCCGATGTGTCCCCGGCGGGGAGGAGGAGGGCGGTGACCTCTGGGCTTTGAGGATCAGGATCGTCCAGAGTGCGCACCTGAGCCAAATGAAATGTCGTCAGGCTGGTATGGTTAATGAAACTTGGACATCATTCGCAGAAATCCTTTACCATATGCTTCGTGGACATGTTATTAGCGGTCAATAATCCGTCATTCCCACCTCGCAAGATATCCATTGCACCTTGGGCATCAGCGCAACTATTGGCTACATACCTCAGGACACAAGGTAAAATCTGTTCACCCCCACAATCAGAATAAACTGGTGCCTTCTGGCATTCATCGTCGAGTACCCTGCCCAAAGCTGATGTCACCGTCGGTCGTGACGCTGAGACGGGTACAATTTGGCTCTGTACAGCAGCATGTAGCCATATGCCTTCCACAATAGCGATAGCGTAGGTTAAAATAACCAGTGGAACAAACATGAAAACCACCACTCGTAGGAGGGATGAGACGACTGAGCGAGACGATGTCATGCAATAGAAGAGTGCTTGCATAACTGAAAAGGGGCTTGCCGTTGCACATATGTTGGACATGAGAGTGAACTTTTGTCTTTTGTCAGTTGGTAGTCTACTGAACAGCAGGCACTTGGTCTTACCTGCTTTGGAGTAGGCAACCGTCGGTACGCTCCATTGTCATTCGATGCAGAAAATGATGCCTTGAGCCATTGGGAGCTCAAACTGTATGCTAGTGTCCCAGCCAAAAACGGCAATGTCAAGGCCGTGAACCTGTACAGCAGATAAAGTTTCGTATCATCCAATTAATGACAATCTTGGTTCCTGCAACGTCGTACCTCGACACCAAACTGGTAATAAGCAGCACTCGACCCGCAAATGCTAGAATATACAGTCCACTTGAATCAACTCTTAAAAAAGTCGCTTGCAGATAAGCAGCTAATGCAAAAGTTGCAGCGTTGGCACGCCATGTAAAGAACCGGAACCGGAAAGTGAACATTTCTTCAAAAAGGACAACATACCAAACCCTGCAGCAATGATCATTGTCGTGAATATAATCACAACACTTGGAATCCATATCCGTGAGCGTTTGGCCTCTGCCGAGTACTGGACGGGATGTTCTTCGATTTGAATGGTGGAAGTTGAGTTGGTATGGCTTGGCTGAAGCCACAGAAATCAATAAAAATTATGGTTTTAAGGTTGCCCTCCAAATGAAAAACGAAATACGCTTGGATTTTCAGCGCCCTTTTTTGTATTTTCGGCAGTGTCGTGATGTGCGATGTTGACGGGAGCCTCGGGAGGATCCATATTTGCTCAACTGTTTTCCCAATGTGCTGTCTTTGTCTTGCTTGCGTTGGCAAGTTTTTTTATGTGAAAACCGCTGTTTGTCGTCTGGCTTGCTCAGTAGGGACCTCTTTGTTTACTTTTAATTTCCTTGACCCTTTTCCGTGTCGGAGGGTTGGCTGTGCACGCGATTTTTGTCACCCAGCGCAAGTTTCAAAAGACTGTATTTTAGATGGTTTTATTGCTAAAGGCAAGTTATGATAAAGGACGGGAATTTCTGTCTAGAGTTGACACATTCCGTCTAGAGTTGAAAGCAAATTGTCCAAAGTACGGCATGTTTACATGTTATCTACAAGTTCATGAACCAGATGTGGTCCCAAGTGTACGTTCGACCCAACCCTCCAGATACTGAAGCAGAGTTAATGGCAGAAAACAGACAATACCACAACATGTGTTGCTATGAGATAACCCTTTTGAATCCCCACATTGAACCCGCATCTGAAAAGAATACAATGGAAATCAAGAGTTTTGCTATACAAAAAAGGCTCGGGAAAGCATACTTACATATAGCAGCGGTGATACCCTGCAGTAAGAGCTTCATCTCCACAACAAAACCATATAGTTGGAATCCCTTTGGCGACCGGTCCAAGTGACATAAAAAGCGATGCACTCTCGCCGCCGTGTCCATCTCTGATGGTGTATCTCTGAAACGACAAAGGCAGTCGGACAGGAGAATGATTGTACGGCGGACTTCGTCTGTGACACTGGCTAAACTGTATACGACAATAACAAGAGAGAACAAGGACGTTGCAAAGGCGTGCAAAATCATTGTGGGGACAAGGAATGACGGCAAGTTCCAATTCGAGCTAGTAAACACCTAGAAGAGTGTTTAGGGTTGAATAAAGTACTCGACAAGGTATCAAAACAACAGTAAAGGCAGCTAACCAGCAAGATGCCATCGCCCAAATTAATCGCATGGACGATTCCAAAAATTGCAATCGCAAGTGCATTGGCGGCACAAAACTTGCGCAACTGAGTATCGGCTTTTCGAAAGTACGTCATAAACTCCTCGACATCTTGCGGGGTCGTCAAAGGCACATCGCGGCGAAGCGTTTGCCATTGGTAACAGAGTCCTTTGCACATAATGTAAACCTGCTCAAAGTGCATGAGGAGCTGAGCCATCATGTTAGAGTTGAATTGTAACTCCTTACACGAAAGAGGAATGCATAGGTTGCTCCATCGTAAACGGTCACACCAACAATGTGCAGGAAAGTATAAAGGAACCTGACGCCGCCATGATGAATGTACTTGTAAATGTCAGAAGGGCTCCATATCCAGATCATTGGCCAAAGAGCTAAACGGGAATCTTAAATATGTAGCGGCAATGGGTTTCTCAATCAGCAAGGTTACAGTACCTGCATTCTCGTCATCTAGCTGGATCCCCACCGGGACATACCATGATATCGTCGTCCCCAAAAACGCACCCAGGAATATTGCTAATTAAAACAACTGATCAGAATCATCCCACGGGTTCAAAAGCACATGTGTAGCATTTCCTCATACCAAACACCAATGTTTCCTCATGCCGCCGTACGGGTGCGAGAAGGCCGGATCTTGCTGCCAAGGTAGAAAGATCATTCGGCTTTTGCCCTCGGGTTAAAAAGTGCAGAACGAGGAGGAATATCGACGTCGTCAGGATATAACTACGCAATAAAAAAAAACACGAGTTGAAAATAGGTGACGTTTACTGTTTTCCACCTTTTCAAGAACTTACAGCACCAAGGCGAGCTGGCCTAATCCCATCATGCCTTGAACCGTCATCAACATTCTAATGTAGGCACCCAACACGACGACCACTAAGCACAAGCAGACCACGTTGACCACTTTTGCGATTTTCCGCATCATAGGCCGACATTCTAAACATGGGTCCACCCCGAAAAGAAACGCAAGGAAGCGTGCCCCTTTGAACGTCGATAGCGAGACTGCTTGATAGTCTATTGATTCAAGATCCAACATGGACCATGTTTTTCTACCCTTGATGTGTGTTCTCCCCAGCGAAAGGGTTTCCGGTGATGCATAGCTCGTCTCTGGATCGCATTCAACGGTTTTAACGATGAGGAGAGTCATGGTTGGGTGTCTAGCGCTGGTCCATAGGGCTATTAGTAGTTAACTGGGTTAATGTGCAAGGGTTTTTTCGTTATGGGTCGAGATGCACATCCGCGATCCGCGGTTTTAAATGTTATTTATTTCCTTGCAATAAGCTAGGTTGATTACCCAGCATTCTATTTTTAGGGATTGCCATAAAGTAACATTCATGGATATAGAGAAGGGATTGTAATGGTTTGGCAGATCCCTCAAATGCCACAAGTGCGCCCTGCATGGTATTGACGATAATCGTACCAAGGGACCCTAAATGCTCGAAATGTTTAGGGGTAGCTTTGATTGTCATGCTTAATCCAGTTTCTTTTGAGAAAAACAAATCCCACAATCCTGGATGGTCACCCTGCAAGCGTTTACAATTCTAGATGTTTGACAATCAGTTCAAATGCAGACAAGTTAGAGGTCCTTTTTTGAATGGAATCAGAAAAGTGTGAAATGTGTAAGAGCTCACTACCAATGCACTCCTACACAAAGAGAAAGACTGCGAGCGGGTGTGAACACTCTTGTTCTCTGCACCATGCTTGAGAGACGCGCTATAGTTACAAGAGTGCATCACTTCAAAAAGTGCAATATGACAAAAAAAGGCGAGCCCATCGCAACGACGCAGCCGGACAGACCCCAATGTACGGTGGGTATGGGCGGTCTGCGCGGATGAAGAAGCAAGCCCACTCTAATGTCCGCAGCGGGACACAACCAGTAATGGTCGGTGGACATGAGCCTTCTGTTCAAAAAGGCGATGGCAGATGGTTAGAGGAAGAAGCCCAAAGGAAGAACACACCTAGAATGTTGGTTGTCTTGGTTGCCATGACAACAAGAGCACAATTTAGCCATGAAAGGCAATTTGACTACGCATTGTAGCACGTGATCTGTCAGTTGGGAAATGGCCCCCATGGAACCCACTTTGCTTGCTTTGCTGGAAGGCTTTCCATCATCGGTCTCACCCCATCTTGTGCTCATTTCGCCTTAACGGCCTGCCTGCATCGCCCTCTATACGACTCTACAGGACAGTCACTATTGCTCTGTCCTTTTATCTCCACGTCATTCCGGTTTCCTAGTGGGACGGATCTGGAATCATCGACGTTGTGGGGCGCGTTGCCACTTTGGAGGCAGCGATTGGACTAAACGTTTAAACGTAAGTACAGTGTGAAATGTAAAAAGAGTCTGTGGATGAATTGTGGAAAGGGATGTGATAAGGCGGATCGAGTGCATGCGTTGTGAAATGAAAGTTTTCAAGTTGGTCCATGGGCAATGGGAGATCTGATTCAGATTGGAAACTGAACTCCCTTCTTACTGACAAAAAGAATCCAGGCGATCCGACGTTGGAATGTTTAGCGGCTACGGCTCGTCTGGCTTTGGCCAGCAGCAGCAGCGTCCTGCTAGCACCGGATTTGGCGGAAGTAGCTTTGGTCAACCTCAACAGCAATCAACTTTTGGCGGTACGTGATCGATGTGACCTGGAAATTTAGTGCGAATCTCTCATTGCTATGGCTTCTTAGGTTTTGGGCAGCAGCAGCCACAGCAGCAGCAACCAACACAACAGCCAAGCACATTCGGCGGTGCGACTGGTGGATTTGGCCAGACCAGTACGTTTGGTGGAACTCCAGGTTTGTATGCATTGTGTGTATTGATATCATTATATCTAATGATTGTTGCTTCCAGGTGGTGCATTTGGCGGAGGTACCACTCCCGGGGGTGCATTTGGAAGCACTGGTTTCGGCAGTAGCGCTGGTACTTCTTCATCAGGTTTCGGCAGCACGTCAACGGCACCGACTGGTGGATTTGGCGGCTTTGGTACTGGTAAGTCCGAGTTGATGATTAGGCTGCAAGAGACTCGAAACATCAAACATGTCCCACCCTTCATGTGATACAGCGAGTGCTGCTCCAGCTACTGGCGGATTCGGCGCAACCTCTGGAGCAGGTGCCTTTGGACAGAAACCTAGTACTGGGTTCGGCAGCTTTGGAGGGGCTACCCAACCAACGCCGAGTGGATTTGGCGCGAGCACCACAGGTTTTGGCGGAGCGGCCACAAGCGGTTTTGGAAGCACTGCTGCCCCCACTGGTGGTCTCTATGGAGCGACTGCTGGAGCCACGAATGAGCAAGCCAATAATGGGACGGGTAACCCGCCCTTCAGCGCCCCGGCTGAGAAGGAAGGAAACCTGGGGGCGGCCGTGAACCTTCATAACATTAGTGCCATGCCCGCCTACAAGCACTGGTCTACCGATGTAAGTGAGGTATCAGTTTGCACTTTACCGAATGCGGTTCTAAGATATCTTAATCCACAGGAACTCCGATTCCAAGATTATCAAATGGGGAAACGGTTTGCTGGAACTGGTGCGGCTGCTCCAACGGGCGGGTTCGGTAGTGGATTTGGTACGTCCACTAGTACGCTCGGGCAGACTACGCAAGGCGGAGCCTTTGGCACGACTACTTCTGCCCCTTCCGGTGGGCTTTGGTCTGGTGGTGGTGGATTTGGGACCCAACAACAGCCGGCTTCGACCGGGACCGGATTCTCAACATTCGGAGCGACAGGTGTGTGTTTGCAGAGACTTGGTCGTTACTGTCGAAAACGGCTGATTATGTCATCTTCCAGGTGGATTCGGACAAACCCCAGCGGCATCTGCTCCCGCCGGCTTTGGACAAACAACTACAGCAGCAACCGGATTTGGACAAACCCAGCCAGCCACAGGGGGTTTTGGGGGCTTCGGACAAACGCAGCAACAAAAGCCAGCAGGATTCGGGCTCGGTACGTATTGCCTATCTCATGTTTACTATCACTTATATGGCGAGCGAGTGACGTATCAAATCTTTAGGTACCGCAACCTCCGGCTTCGGGACCGGTACATCCACATTTGGACAAACGGCCCCGTCAACCACGGGTGCCTTTGGAACTGCTGGCACTACCACCACTGGGTTCGGCCAAGGGTTAGGTACGAGCGCTGCTCCTGCTACAGGCTTTGGTCAAACGGCGACTGCCGGCGGGTTTAGTGGACTGGGAACAACCTCAACTGCAGCTAGCGCTTGGGGACAGAAACCTGGTAAGTCAAGAAGACTGCCTATGTTGAATACTAGTGTTTACCGCTCGCCATTTACAGCTACCACAGGATTTGGCGGTCTTGGCCAGCCAGCCGCTACCACAGCGGCTTCATTATGGAGTTCAACACCTGCTGCCTCAACAGGCGCTTCTCTGTGGGGAACATCAACTGCCGCAACGCCAAGCTTGTTCGGACAGCAGGCTCAGGCGCAACCGGCAACAGGCGGCCTTTGGGGTAATACGGGAGCCACGGGCTTTGCGACTGGCTTAGGAGGCCAGCCAAGCGGAGGTCTTTTCGGGTCGGCTCAGCCATCTACAGGTAGGGAGAGGGAGATTTGTGGGCAGATGTCTGGGGTTGCAAATTTGACTTACTGTTCGCCCATAGGTCTTGGGCTAGGTGCCAGCCAACCTCAAGTCGCTCAGACTGGAGCCTCGTGGTTCGGCCAACCGGCCACTTCAGCTGGAACAACATCACTGTTCGGAAATTCACAGATTGGCGGGGGCCTGGGTCTTGCCGCTCCCGCAGGCGGATCGCTCTTTGGTGGAGCTGTTACAACCGCGCCGATGGGATTCAGTGGAACACTTTCCTCAATGCCGGGTCAACCTACTTTAAGTGCTAGCATTGATAAGAACCCTTATGGAGTGAGCCAAATCTTTGAACCCTCTACAAAGAAGCCAGAACCTACGCTGCTACCTCTCCCGGAAAAGAAGAAGCCGCCAATGACACCATATGCGAAGGTGTCGGCTCGCGAAGCATCCAAGATTAAGCTTCGAGGTTTTGGACCATCGCCGCTTACAAAGTCGCCTATAATCAACGGTGCTACTCGATATGAATCGGCGATTGGAACGCCGAAGGACGACGCAACTCTGGGTTTGGATACCCGTTTCACACCCCGCAAGAGTGTACGGCGACTGATTATTGAAGATGAACCTGCCGAGACAAATGGAACGGCCACAACACCGGTTAGCAAAGGAAGGAGCACAACCAAGAAGACGGTCACGTTTGATCCGCGCCTGGAAAGGACTGCTGCTCGTCAGCTGACTAAAGAGTTTGCCGAGGCCCAGGAGGAGTACGGCGGAGAGAGTCCTGTACCGGGAACGCCGCCTTCGGCGCGTACGTTAAGCAGCGCCTCGTCGAGCGTGCGAAGTGGCAGCCTCTTGAGTAGTCCCGGTTCACCAGGGACACCGACACCTACTGGCCGAACCTTGTCTGCTGTTTCGCCACCATCGGCGCCATCTACTCCGGGTAGTGAAGGTGTCAGAAGATCGGCATCTCCAGCTAGCACTCCTGGAAGTCCCGCACGGGGTTCTGACTACCAATTGGAACCACCGATAAGTCAGCTGCTTCTAAAGAGCGATGAGGAGCTCAAAGCCTTGGAGAATTTCAAAATATCTCTACCCGGTATTGGCTACGTCAGGTGGCTGGAACCTGTTAATCTCCTTGAAGCCTCTCCGACCAAAAACCGTGAAGGTCTTGGCCAGATTGCTGGCACAATTGTCACATTTCAACCAAAGTTGATTACCGTATATCCTGATGACGCAACTAAGCCGCCGGTGGGGCATGGATTGAATGTTCGCGCAGAAGTTGCGTTAGAAAAATGCTGGGCTGTTGATAAAACGACTAGAGAGTTCATTTTGGATGTAACTGATCCCCGACACGATCGACTTCTTAAAAAGCTCGAAAACATGCCCGAAACTGTTTTCATTGGTTTCCATAATGAAACTGGGACGTGGAAGTTCCAGGTGGAACATTTCAGTCGGTACGGATTGTTGGATGATGACGAGGAAGCGCCGCCACAGCCACCATCGCAGCAAAAACGGCCACAAACTGATCAGCAAAGTCCGTTTTTTCAGGACGCCCAGGTTGGCACACAAGGAGCGGGTCAACCCAATCTGGGCGATACTAGTGCAGACTCGGCGTTAGAGGACTCGATGATTCATATTAAGCGTCGTCCTCTTGTCCGGAAGCGACAAATTGTTGACCTGGCTAAAGAGTGGGAAGAAAATGTAAGCGAAGATTCTGAACAGGAAGAGGAGATACTAGAAGAAGAGGCAGAGGAAGAGAGTGATGATGAACCAATGGGAGTCTCCATGATTTATAGTCCGTCAAAACATCAACTGCCAGTCTCAACGAGTCCGACGATCGAAGAACCTGCATCCCCTCCCCTCACTCCGCGCGAAAAGAGATCATTTCGAGAAATGGAAACGGCTCACAGTGTGCAGAGAATGAAGGCATCGCTGTTTGGACCGACAACCAGCTCGCCTAATCCGACGGCTAAAAAAGCGACACCTAGAAAAGCTGTTCAGTTCAAGGTACCGGATGTATCAATAGGCGGTGATTCCAGCTTTAGCGAGTCACAAGTAGACTGGTCCCTTTCCGTATCTTATACTCCACGAACGGGAGACAAACGCTCTCATCTTGATATTCCGACGCAAAAGGGATCTGAGGAGGTTGCGCGTCCTCGCCGTGGGTTTGGACTGTTGGACGAACTGGAAAACGCAGGAGCTGTGCAAACATCGATGCAAGTAGACGTGGATGCGCAAGTTTCGCCTCCTGTGTCGCCAAAGAAGTACTTTAAAACGGACGCAAAGACTCTTCCGCCGCTGGAAAAGAGCGTGATGTTTGGGCAAGATAAGCAAATCGTTGACGCGGGACTGATGATGGGGAGGAGTTTCCGAGTTGGATGGGGTCCTGGAGGGACATTTCTTTCAGTGGGTGGAGCTGTCGGCGGCATCAAATCCTTTTCAAACATATCCATACAAGCTGTCAAAGTGTTTGGTAGCACGGATGAGAAGACAATATCGATTGAGCGCAAGCGGCACGAAAAGACTTTGGAAAAGGCTTTAAATTACTCCACTACTGTGCGAACGGCTGTTGGATTGGACACTAGATGGGAGTATCAGATCCTTGATGAAGAAGAGAAAGATGATACATCTACTGGAGTTTCATCAGTACCCAAAGCCGTTTGGAAGCCAGATTTTCACTTTGTTCCTTTTGTTGACGCCATGGTGGAGGGTAATGACTGGCCACGCCTTCGTCACGGTGAAGATCAAGTCTTGTTTGAAGAACAAGAGGCCCAAGTGTGGAAGCTTGCCAACGCTTTGTGGGATCCACTAAATCACTCGAATGCGCCACAGTCGCAGTCACAGCTTTTGGAAAACGGATTAAGGCGCGAGATGATCAGCCGGTGGCTAAAAGAAGCCGTTATGAAAGAGACTAGTCGTGGGGCACAGTCAACGCATGGTGCTCGCAAGATATTTATACTACTCGCTGGTCGTCAAATGGATAAAGCTATCATGGCTGCCATAGAGAACAAGGATTTAAGACTCGCCAGTATCCTGAGCCAACTTGGTGGACCCGGGAATCGAGTCTTGGCGTTGCGTCGAAATGCTCACTCTCGGGACCAAGGCACCGGTGGACATGGCATACCCGGTCGATATGGAACGGACGAGGTTGTGGCTGAGATGTTAGTTAAACAATTGGACATTTGGGAAGCAGCCGAAGGGAAAGGTGGCAGTGGAATTGATGGCGAATACATGAATGTTTGGAAATTGGCGGCGGGCAACCTCGCGACCTGGGGATTAGAAATATTTGAGCTTGTTCAAGATTGGAAACGGACGTTTGGGCTATTCTTTTGGTACGGTGGGTCAGCTGCATCGAGTCTCAACGAGGCTCTTGAACAATATGAACAAGGCTTTGAAGCTTCGAATGATGTAAGGCCGCCACTGCCAGCGTACCTCGAGGCCACTCAGGATAAAGTCACTGGAGACCGGCCCAAGGATGTTTGCTTTCATCTCCTTAAACTCTTTACGGAGCGGGATTATCTCCTTGAAACCGCCCTTGACCCCAAAAGTATTTCACCGAACCAGCTTGACTATCGGGTCAGTTGGTTAATCTGGAATATATTGGCAAAGGTGAAAAAGGTGCGGAGTTCCGCGGATTCGAAACTGGAGTCTGTTGTCATTCGCGAGGCTTTCCCTGATGGCACAACCATGGAAGATGTTACCCAAGTCGAGGCACGCTCAGTATCCACCGAGGATCGTTTGACGAGGGACTTGATGTGGCAGTTAGAAACGTTGGGCTTGTGGAAGTGGAGTATTTATGTTGCCCTTTTCTTTAGTCGGATAGAGGAACGGGAAAGAGCGATTCGAGAGTGTTTGGCTAGGTGGTATCCTCTGGCGGATAATAGCGGGAGCTGGATGGGTAATTCGGCGGTACTAGATGCGACGGAGGTGGACATGATATGTGATACTGAGGAGAGTGAGGATTGGAAATTTCTGGTCGAGACGCTCAAGGTGCCCAAGGAGTGGATTCATGAGGCTAGGGTACATTTCAAATTCTTTGCAATTTCTGATAATTGTTTTTGAAACTAACCTTGATTGCTTGTTTCTATTGTGGATAGGCCATGCGTGCCAAGTATGAGGGAAATGTGGTGCAAGAAGCGATTAGTCTGATTGATGCAAAAGAGTATATTGTTGCACATCGGCTGATTGTCAGTAAGATTGCCCCTGAGAGGATCGTCAATGGTAAATATCACACAATTGGCATGTTCGTCCCTCGTTACGGTGCTAACACTGTTGACGCGCCTTGTATAGAGGAATACGATGACCTCAAGACACTGCTTGCGCACATTCCACCAGATGCAATCGAGACGAGAAGTTGGGAGCGCGGCGGCAAACTCTTTATGGACTACATTGAGCTGATGGAACAAGTACCAGAAGTCATCAGCAAAGCACGAGAGTATTCAGTTGGCTATTCCCTCTGCAGCAGTCTTTTCTCCCGATCCGTCCATGCAGCATCCAGTGCTATTGACACTTCTGAACGACATCGGCGTGCAGCACAGGATGATTTGTCCTCTATTTGGATGCCCAAGATAACTCAAACGCTAGAACAGATTGCCGATGTGCGAACATTTGCCACTCCAATCGGGTTGGATCGATACGGGTCGTCGTCTTCTTCTCGAGAGGGTGTTGCAAGTCGGGTGTGTCGAACCGAGATGGCGACACGACTTGTCACGTTATGGGCGGATATTGAAATAGTTGTTGGGGGTTTGGAGGGTGGCAAGATTGAGGTACGTATTTTTGAGGTGCTTTTCCTGGCGATGCTGTGCACAGGTAGCTGACTTGCACTCCTTTACTTGTAGCCTATCAGTGGAGAACTCTTGGCAACTCTACCTATCCCTACGGGAAGTCGCATGATCATGTTACATCGGGTTGCGGCGGGTTGGTTTGAACAAATTGGTGTGGATGCATGAGGGATTTTTTTGGAGGCACAGTGTGAGATATTGGATGTAATGGAAATACACAGATACTGTTTTTTTTTTTTTTTCTTGATCCTATTTTCTATTTTTTATCTGCTTTATAAGTTGAGGAACGTTGGAGTTTTCAAGGAGCATGAGCTTTTTTGCTGTGCTGTATTGCTCCTTGAAAATCGAAGAAAAAAAGAATCCAAAGCTGATCGGTTGCTGGGTATTATTTAATGTGCCGCGATCGAGATGAACGCGAGAAACTCGGTGGTTACGTCACAAGGACGTGGCGCATGCCCGACGTCGATATGATGCGCATTTCAACGAAGATGTTTTTACGACAAAGGTTTTTAAAAACGCTGTTGGAAAAGTCTCGGGACTGGAAGTGATTCCAGAATATCATTTTTTTGAAATTATAGTAAAGACATTTGCAGGGAGCTCTCGAGTTGCCATTTTCACGTATTGTTTAGAGCATTGGATAGCGGAGACATGTCGACCACAGCAGAGTCGTCAAGTCAACCATTAACTACCGAATTCGAGTCCCTTCTACAGTCGCAACGAGCACGAACTGACGCATTACACCATCCGGCACCACCCATCAGGAATGAGTCGCTGGGAGTCATTAGTGAGGAAGGGGATGTGGAAAGTGAAAGAGTAGCGGGATTACGAGATAAAGGTCCAGAGAACCATGGACTATCAACGAATCAGGCATCGGCGAGCAAAGTGGGCAAGGACGCAGCTGCCAGACCTAGTGGAGACGATCCCATTCTTGAGCAAGAATTCCAAGGGTTAATGCACAAATTGACCCACCCACCGCAACAACCTTCTCACCTTAGTAGCACAACCGACTCGAAACACAATATCAATTCTCAGCAAGTCAACCACACGGATGTGCCTTCTTCGAATGATGGTGAACTTGGTGGAGAGTTTGAGGGGCTAATGTATCGGCTTACGCACCCGATGCAGCATGAAGCTCCTCGGAACGAGACAAGTGGCGAAAGCACTGACCACCCGACGGAAAGCAGAGTGAGCATCACAACGCAGGCCAAGCACAACCCAACTGCGGCCGAGGGGAGATTGGAACAAGAGTTTGAACATCTCAAGCATCAAGCGTCACGTCCGTCACAAGCTGTTCATAATCAGCCTGCGTCAGAATCTAGCGAGCAACCACGAGAGAAGACCGCGGTGCAACATCCACATGCTCCTACAGCAAGAGACAAGCGACTTGAGAAGCAGCTCGATGAGCTACTTCATCCGCCGCGAGATCACGAGGCGGGACCGAGAGCTACATCCCCACAAGATACGCGGTCGTTAGCACAATCTTCAGACCATGATCGGACAGTACATACACCTAGCAAGAGGGATCAGAAGCTGGAACAGAAATTTGAAGAACTTGTCAGGAGTCATTCGATCGTAGACAGCTCTAATGCGGAGACGGGCCCAAAAAAAGAACAACCGAAAGACACAAGTCACCACAAAGACTCGCAAAGCCGACCGACGGGCCCACGAGACTTGAAGCTTGAACAAGAGTTTGAAAATGTAGTACAAAACCTTTCGCATCCTTCTTTACCGGCGGACAAATCCGCTGCTGACCACGTCCCGAGCAACGAGGAAAAGAAGCCGGTTGAACGATCGGGACAAGAGCACATTCACCACAATCCCAAACTTGAGCAGGAGTTTGAGCAATTGAAACACAACGTCGCTCATCCTCTACCAGTTCAGACACAATCTGATGAGAGGACCGTTCACTCTTCTCAAATACACGATACCACTGGTCACAACCAGTCTGCCGAAGGTGTAAAGCGAACCCATCACGATCCCAAACTTGAACACGAGTTTGAGCAGCTCAAGAACAAGGTGGCCAAACCCCAGCCTGTACAAAGTCAGCATCAACCGGAACACTATCAGACAGACAACAAGGAGCGCGCCATTCCCGATCACCTTCCGAGTTCACGGAACCCTAACCTTGAGAGTGAGTTTGCAGAACGAGTACTTAGTGCCGCTCAAGCATCTCATGAGGTTGGAGGTGCCAAGGTTACTGGAAAGAAGGAAGAACTGCGGACCTCGCCCGGTGATACTGCACATCAATCGACCTCCGAGTCAAATACACTGGGAAAGGAGTTTGATGGTTTAGTTAATGAAAGTCAACAAGCCGCTGTGGCAGTGGACAGAGATGCACAACACCGAGAAGAGCATGTTCCGGCTCCTCCTTCTGGAGGTCTAGTCCCTTTGGACAAACCGGACACAGCGGGTCGCTCGCAGACAAAGCAGAAAGCAGGGGCCCATACTTTGCCCAAGAAGCTCTCTACAAGGTTCACAAACCTTTTGGACCGGGTTAAAACATCGAACCCGCACTCACCCAACGAGCATCCAGAGCATGACACATCGACCATGACTCGTAGCCCCAATGTGACAGCTGGCTCCTCATCCAATGATCGGTATGGTCAACCGGCTTCCAATTCCAATGCAGTAGGGCAAGAGCTAGCCAAACCTTTGGAGCATACAGTTGACAAATTGGAGGGCAAGTCTCAACGTGAGCAAACTGCGATGGAAAGCACAGATGCAGGAAGCTCAAGTGGACTTCCCACTCATGTGGCGAGCGACGGCCGACTCGTGTACGCAGACGCAGATCGTCCGGCGGACACTCACCCAGCGGAAAGGAAAGCCCGATCCAAGCGATCGTTCATGGATCTGCTTCGTGGTGTATTCAAGTCGGGCAAGAAGAGGAAGGGTGAGCGTGGAAGGAGGAGTGCCTCGGCACCTGCTCCAGGAGACCGCTCAGGTACTGTCAATAACAAGGCTATGACTCGTGGTGACCTGGGAGAGCATGGGGAGTGGCGGACACATCAAGACGGCGGTGAAACATCTAATCAACCTCAACCTTCTGAAGATGTGATCAAAAGTCCAGAGGTGGAAAACAAACGTTCCGCGAGCATGGATGCATCCTTATCGACCATGAAAGACCTGGATAGTCCCGCACCATCATCCGAAACAACCAGTCAATCCGATCCTACCCCATCCCTCAAAGGACATCAAGTACCAATGGTACCCCATCCCAAAGTTCTCCTTGCCCCAGTTGAGTACGGTCTGAACACAAGTAACCTTATTGTCCATCGCCGCCAGGAAATGACAATTGTAAATGGGGATGATGAGGAAGTGAGGATTTCTTTGGATGAGACTAGAGTTCCACTCATTGCACCGGGAATTTGAATTGCAAGGGGAATTTTAGTGACGTATGTAGAGCGAGTAAAACTGAAATGGCATTTATAAATGGCCCGAAATATAAAGTTTTCATTTCTTTATTCGCGAGGCGCTGTATATTCGTTGTATTATATATCATGGTAAACATGGTAAACTTTATAAAGTGGTAAATTGATCCGTCCTTTATCCAAGTTTCCATCGCCCTTGTATCGTCCTATCGACGACACCGAGATCGGAACTGCTTTGGTAAGCTGTCATTTAACCTAATTGAGCAAAATGGGATTACTGACCTCGAGCGGGTAATCCGCTCACCTGCACTGCCACTCCATGAACTTGCCAACGCCCCGCCGCCGCCAGTTCGCTGTTTTATTATTCATGTCTTTTAGCGCTATCAAATTAACAGGACAGCGCAGCGTCGATAGTCTTGACCACCTGTCTGCGTAATGTTATTATATGCAGGATGGGGGCTCCTACTCGTTATCGTCATCACACCGTGTCAGTCTAGTCCTCTCTCGCAGCTTCAGGATATTCCTCCGCCATCTCCCTCTTCCTCCACACAGCCCCCCGCTCCAAAAGAAATGTCTGCAGCTGCATCTGAATCGGCAGGATCAAATCCGACTGGCTCAGGCGATGGTCTTCGAGTCGCCCTACCTCCCGCTCTTCTTCTCTTACTTGCCTTCCTTGTCCTCATGGTGACGATCCTAGTATGCGCATGCCGCTCTCGTCGAAACAACAGAAGAAGGGAGGGGCGAAGCAGTTGGAGAGAGTTGGTTGTTGCAAATCCGCCTCCAGTACAGCGGGATATGTACGTTGATCCCGAGTACCTTGACACTTTGCCTAGATATTCATCATACAAGACACCGCCGAGATATTGGTCTGTTTTGAGGATTGTGAGGAAAATGACGTCAAGGAGAACCATGGCTGATACGCATGTGGACAAGGAAGTGAACGAGGAACAGCCCGACGCGGGTACGGCGACATTGACAATGCCAGACGTGGAGAGCAATGCGCCCATGGCGGTTGGAGAGGAGCATGGAATATCAATCTCTCGGGAAGCTGGTGCTGGGGGAGGAGAGATCTCTCGGGAGGAACATTTGCCTCCTACATATCGAGATTCGGTAGAGGCGAATGAACGGCTCTTTATCGCACCTGTTCCTCGTCCTGAATAATCATTTCATTATACATTGACTTATTTTTCCTATTATATCAATATATGGCATTGTAAATAGCAGTATGTATAGCATTGTTTTATACTGGGTTTGCAATAGATAGCCAGTGCATAACTCTGGTATTACCATAACAACAAGGACGGATTAGAATGTCTAATCACATTCCAATGAGCTCTTTCATTAGCATTTGATTCCAACCATCCATTCCACGACAAAAAGTTCTTTGAGGTTTGTCTAGCAGCTTTTGCTGGACGTAGAGGCATCGTTTCTGGGCTCAGAGAAGAAACGAGCGCGAGAACGACGGGTGGGGATCGGCACGCTTTGACTTGGAAAATAAAGGCGAATAGGCAGCATATAGTTGACGGGATTGTTTTTATTGTCCTTCTGAAGGATTGCTTGACTGGTCATCTGCGGGCGTTACATTCATCTCGCAAGGATTTTTGACGATCGTTCCCACCAGCCGCCCAGACATTGTGTTCAATTCTGCTTTTTTGGACACACGGCTTGACATCATCTTTGGAAACTCTGCTGCATCCATCTTCTTGTCTTTTGCTGTCGGCATTTCCTTTGATTGTTTTTGTTGGCGTTTGTTCGGTAAGTTGTCAAGTTGTTTGATAAGAATGCGGTGGACGAGGGGCGGACAGTGTTATGTTTCAGTAGATTTGGACAAGTTATTGGCATGTTGGGATCATGGGAATTAGCAAACGTATGGAAGTAGGAGGTGAAAGTCTGATGCTGCGCGCCGATCAGGACGTGTCCCTCAGACTCTCCTATTGACTTTAGTGCAAGCACACTATCATGGCATAATAACAGGATGTGTCTGTCATTAGCGCTTTATGAGTTGAGATAGGAGGGGCTGACTGCGCTGATCCTGCAAGAGTGTGCCAAGCTAATTTTTCCCATTCCTGGGCACTTTCAGAATGATTAGCATTCACGACGTTGACGAATCTCCAATCAAGGAAAAGTGGCGGAATACACAGGGTATTCAGTTTCAGACAACCGATCAGCTCGCCGATCCGCATATGGCACCCATGGTACGTGTCACTCTTCAGTTTAGGGATACGTGCAAGCTGAAATTCACCAGAGTAAACTAATAGAATGTAATGATGCAGCCTGACTCTGGTGAACCAGATCGCTCGAAAATGATTTCACCCGCTCCAGTCAACAATGGCACGACCGTCGAAGGGCAATCTGGGTCAGCTGTGCAGCATCCGAGTTACCATGATATCATTTGCTCGCACCTCTACCACAATGGATATCTCCAGGGGCTCTACGCGGACTTGATCATTCGTTTGCAAAATGTACATCCCGCGGTCAACGGTGTATCTGGTGGATCACCGCTGGATGGAATCTTGTTCAAGTTGCACCGCATCATTGCCATTCGAAGCCCGTATTTGTCGTCGTTGTTGCAGGATATGGAAGCGAATGGAGAGTAAGTATTTTGAATCATCTCAAATGTAGTTTGTGCAAGGTAGCTGATATCTTTTTTCTAGATACCAACCCATTGTGTCGTTGACGCTCCCGACGCACGATCCTAACTTGACTGCCGACGGTCTGTCAATCGCCTTTGGACACCTCTACGCCTCCTACCCGCACTCCCTGCTGGCTTCCACTGACGGTGCTCCTGGCCAACGGTCTGCTCTCCTTCGTTCAGTTCTCTGCGCTGCCAACCTCCTCCAACTCGGTGATCTCGCAAACATCGCTGCGGATCAGATCAAAGCGGACATCACTCGTGGTACTGTGATGGACTACTGTCACTTTATTAGCCAGCCAGAGTACGGTGGCAGCTATGGTAACTTTGCCCAGGAGATTCGCGAAGCTGTGTTGAACTATCTGTATAAGGGGGTTGTCCGTGATGTCGCAGAGCAGTTCGGGCCAATCTGGGGAAACCGGGAAGGAGAGGCCTACCGTGAGCTTGTCAGAACCTTTGCGGAATTACCTTTTGAGTGGTTGAAAAAGGTGGTAGAAAGCAAGAGCTTTGAGGTTCCTGGTGACATGGAAAGGTTCGTGCAAGGGAATTCTTGAAGGCATGTTGCGGCTATGATCTAACCCGTGTGCGCACTGTAGATTCGCGTTTGCCAAAGAGATTATATCCCTCCGTCAGCGTAACAAGGCACCTTCTTCTACTCTCTTAGCCGGTGAAGAGAACGTATTGCTTGCATTCGGATCCAAAGAGCGGACAGGTGTGACGATCGTTCGAAAGGCTGTTCGTGGTGGTGTGAATGCGCCGCATCATGTCAACGGTGTTGCTGGTGGGGTGCAGGGTAGTAGAGGCGTTGCGTTTGGAGGAACAGAACGGAGAGTGTGGAAGGCAGGGCATTAATGCGGGAAGTTGATTATATATCTGTAGTTGTGTGTTGCGTAGTTGCTTTGGTTGAAATAAGAATGGTTGTGGCCTGTGAGTAAGTTTCGTTTGGCAGCAACTGATGGTGAAGCATGAAAGAGGATTAACTTGCTGTCGACACGGCAAAGAAATGAAATGGGTGCTGAGCGATGTCTTGATAGTCTCCAGAAATGTCCATTTTTTCGGGACCATGGATCAATTCGCCCCGCTGCTTATGCATTGATAGGGGTAATTATCGTCACCTATCACAAAATGAGTGCCTCAAAGACGATCACTGTTTTGGTCAAGAACCATCTCAGACTTTTTGATCAAATCCGGGGGGAGGGAGATTGAATTAGGACTGCATGTTCAATACTATTTTGTTGTGAAGGATGTTAATCCTTTGAACGTCAGTGCCTTTGCAACCTTGACGCTCGCCACTACCAGTAACCAGAAGGCCGAGGTTGTCACTTCTGCCAACGAATCCATACACTTCTGAACGGCATCAACATTATTTGGCACATTACGTTGGCCCGCGGCTGTCAAAGCTGCAGATTGACTTACATGGATGTAATTATACAGTGTAGCCAAACAGGTCTCAACGTAACATCATGGTCGACAATTCTTGAATTATCATCGCTGCGTTCGAGCCAATTGTTAACCTTTTATTGGCTATGAATGCATGATAGCTGGTCTCTGCTCATTTTCCTACCATCAGTGGTAGCTTTGATGTTCCAGACAATTACCCTATACAAGTTGCTATAGTCGACTCGCATAGCAAGATGACAGATAAGTTCCAATTCTAGATTTATTTATCTTATTATTCGCATTCTGCTTCCAAAATCATAAACAAAGGAAAAAAGGTGTAGACGATTAGCGTCCTCGTTCGTTGATCAAACCTGCTCGTGGATTCTGACTGTATCGACGTGCTGGCATATCGGCCAGGAACTTTACCGAAAAAGACATGAGTAAAGAATCCGTTTACAGTCCGATTCATGCTTTACCATCTGAGGGATATGCTGCAATAGTCAAAACAAGTGCGCTTATGTGCAATACGACGTGGAAGGCGGGGGGGTCGATGCAGTAACAAATGCTACTTTAAACGACTTTCTGAGGTACATGTAAAACGAGCATCAGGTAAGAAGTGCATGGCGGAAGGGAGGGATATACGGGCTATAAGTTCACATTAGTACATTATACCGACATCAATTTGTTTTACGCCCACCACCAATGGCATTTGCACAACTGGGGCAAATCGCTCTTGAACGGCATATGGATGCACTCAAACGACTGTGGCGGGCCATAGTCTTCGTAAACTAATTACTGATAACTTTCTCCAACTTTGCGCTTGGGACACTTGCAATGAGTTAAAGGTTTCCCCGTGTATGACTGCGAGCAATTGTGCAAATGTGAATTCTTGCGTGAATGGAGCCTGTGTTCCATCCGGTCGCAGAGCTCTTGGCAAGTACTTGCGGTATCAGCACCGTTTGTGCTTCAACAAAACGTGTCGGCGTAGGCGGCTCAACTGGATTATGCTTATCACCCGACCAGCGGTCTTCTACAGTAAATGTATACGAACAGTATTCAATGGGACCGGCAGCTTTACGTTGATGGCTTCAGTTTTCCATCCGAAAATCTTGAGCTCATTAGCTCATGCAATGATACCTCCAAATTGTGCAACGGAATTGTGATGTCGGGCGGGAAGCATCAAACCACTGCTTGGCTCTCTATGCCGAGTGTGCAAGTGTGCATCAATAATTGCATACGTGAAAATGTGGCAAGAAATGAGAGGCAAGAAAGGCCTTGGAGAAAATGCACAGTGATATGCTGAATGTCTGCCCGAGTCTTGCGACTCTGTGTGCTCTTTACCCTCATTGGTGAACGGTAAGTACTTAAAAAGTACATCTATCTCGTTCCACGCATAAGTCTAACTACCATATGTTTATTTTAAGCATTGGAGTATATCGGTCTTCTTCGGCAAACCTAGGATTTGGCGCCGACCAACCTTAGGAAGTCTTCTTCCCGAAGAATTTGGCTCCTCGTCTTGACCGATGTACCAGTCTTTATTACGGTTTGTCCCACTCTCTCTATCACAAACTTTGAAAATGGCATAAGGACATACTACATTTTTAAGTTACCAAATGGGCCTAGGGTTGAGGCAGTTCCTCTTGCCTTCAGCGAGCCGCATGATCGCATGAGCGCCTCGTGCTGATTGACCGTACTTTCTGCAAGAGTACCATGATGAGAGACAATCGCTCAACTGGAATATTTTTCCGCTAACTTGCAATGGGCAACAGAGTAGCGCCTACAACCAATCAATGGAGGGTGCATGAAGACAATGTGGAGAACAACAAACATACGGTTACCCATATTACCACAAGCTTTTGGGAAAGGGTAACGGTTCTCTGGTTTTTGGGGTTTCTCCAGTTTGTAGGGTAATCACTCGAAAAGCAATCGTAATTTGCAGACCATTAACGCAGCCGCCAAAGCATTATATCAATGATGAGTTCATTTTCTTCGTCATCATTCTGGCCGTACGTTTTGCTTTAATGTCTGCAGTGTGATAGCGGATTGTATGATATTGAGATAGAGGGGTGAAGGACGATACAGTAATACCGATTTTAGAACTTGGACTCCATCGTTTCTGGTAATGAGAGCAATGGTCGCCTTTGCAAGGGCCAACATCAGTATCAAGATTCGACCGAGCTCCATGATTCCTGCATACTGGGTTAGAAGGGCGTCTCCAATATGGATATTTTGGGCTTGTGTAAATTTCAAGCTGTCATATTCCTGCCAAATGCTCAGCAAGACAGCATCTGATCGCCAACGCTCTAGCAAATCTGAGCAATGATCTTCCACTATCCTCTGTATGCATTCTCCATCTAGCCACCACAATTAGTGCCTCCAGGTTATTTTGATTAATGCTTTCCTAGTCTTCCGTTATAATCTTACTGTGACGTGGTTCTCATTTGTCTGGTCAGCAAGGGCAAGCTTGACTCGTATGAAAGCGTTTATGCCACTCTGTCACTGCTACTAAACTTCCCTGAACTGGCTTGGCCGATGCATTGGCAAGGAACTATTGTCCTTCCATGACAATGGTCATATCGCCGACGACTTTGTCTTGGCCTTTCCACCATATTAGCAACCTGGAAGATGAACCCGCGGACGGACTCATATAGTCACGCACACATACACTTTGCGCAATTTCCTTCGCCTGTACAGAGAAAGCCAAAAAGCGCTTGCATTGTTCATGTCCCAGGTGCTCCACAGATGTCGGACTGCTTTTGGGCTTTGCGGAAGACAGGCGTTGCTGGTCGACCAGGCATGCTGCCATCGGATGACTGTGCGAATTTGGGAGCTCATCGCATGGCTGTGCCCCTTCACGTGCCTAGTTCAAGCAGCTTGCTTTGAGCGTTCTCGTTGTTCTTTGGGCACCTCTCAACTTGCGTCCAGTAGGAAATGTCCTCCCCGCCTCGCCAGGGCCGGCCTCAACCCTTCCAAAGGCGCTACAATAACCCCACCGGACAAGGCTTCACACCAAACCCAACAGATAAACGCGATTTTGTGGACGGAAAGCGAGTGCGAAAGGCGATTCAACGACGGACTGTTGACTACAATGGAGTCGTCATTCGGCACTTGGAATTGAGATCCTGTGCACGAGGATGGAAGGATTATGTTGCGATACAACCTGATCCGAACTTTATTGTTAACATTCAGCCACCCTTTTGCTACCCGAACAATCACTCCACATCCGTGACGACCAAGTTTGTGCACACATCCACCAACAAGATCCGATGTCCTATCAACGCAGTTCGGTGGACGCCAGAGGGCCGCCGTCTTATAACCGGTGCATCAAGCGGGGAGTTTACACTATGGAATGGTCTCACCTTCAATTTTGAGACAATCTTACAGGCACACGACAAAGCGGTTCGAACAATGGTTTGGTCCCACAACGACACATGGCTTATCACAGGAGATGACTCTGGGATTATCAAGTATTGGCAGTCCAATATGAACAACCTCAAAGTCGTTGTAGCACATAAGGAGACCGTGAGAGATCTGACGTTTTCTCCTACGGATGCAAAATATGCAAGTTGCTCGGACGATGGAACCATTAAGATCTGGTCGTTTGCAGACGCGATTGAGGAAAGGACTTTAACTGGGCATGGGTGGGATGTGAAATGCATTGATTGGCATCCCAGCAAGGCACTGCTAGCCTCTGGATCCAAAGATAACCTCGTGAAGCTTTGGGATCCAAAGACCGGGAAAGCCCTTGCCACGCTCCATGGACACAAAAATACTATTCTAGGAATCGAGTGGAATAAGAACGGGAACTGGCTCGTAACGGCGTCAAGGGATCAATTGCTCAGGGTGTATGATATTCGGACTATGAGAGAGCTCCAAGCCTTTAGAGGACATAAGAAGGATGTACAATCGGTTGCATGGCATCCAGTGCACGAATCCTTGTTTGTTAGTGGTGGAAGCGACGGGAGTATGATGTTTTGGGACGTTGGCACAGAGCATTCAGTTGGAGGTATGGAAGGCGCTCATGAATCGTCGGTCTTTGCCCTCGACTGGCATCCTATGGGACATATTCTGGTATCTGGGTCCAATGATCACACAACACGATTTTGGACACGTAATCGTCCAGGGGATGCTATGCACGATCGGTTTGCGTTTACTAGACAACAAGCGGACGCGATGGGACTCAAAGCAGAGGACGAGGAGGATGAGGCCAGCGAGGAGGGCAGTCAGGCAGGGGGGGACTGGGATGGTGGAGCGGGTGGTGCATTGCCTGGTCTTGGCGAGTTTGATGGTATTCCTGGGATTGGCTTTGGTGGATCTGGGATAAGCGTGGGAGGACGGTATGGGAGAGATGAGGAAGACTCGCGGGCTACCAAGCGACCAAGAGTTGACGGTGAATCCGGACATGGAAGATCTGGAGGGAACAGAGGCGGACGGCAGAATCAAAATCGCGGCGGGGACTGGGGTGGACGTGATCGAGGCGGAAGACAGGATCAATATGGCCGCGGAGGGTCTACCTACTCGGGACAAGGAGGGCGGAATGCACAGAATCGTGGTGGTGGTGGTGGATACGGACGATCACATCCTCAAGATGGGACTCCACCGACTGCTGGACCACCACCCTTTACACACACCTTTGACACACTATCCCAACAGCAGCCACCCCCGGTTGCTCCATCGCAACAGGGCCAGCAACTATTGACTCAGCTGGCTGCGCAAGGCTTCCCAATCAATGCGGGATTGGTAAATGCTTTGACGGGGCTTGGGACGGGCCCCGCGGGTGGATCTGGAAGATAGTGGATGATTTGACTAGAATTTGGTGTAAATAGTTTCTGGAATTAATGTGGGATCTAGTGGCAAGCTACTGTGAATGTTTGCATGCCATAGTTTGCTGGTGATGCTTTGAGCGGATCATTGTTGCCCCTTTGTTCGAGCAAAATCAGCGTTTATTGCAAGACCGCCTTTTATTCCTTGTCCACTAGACCGAAACTCACAGGGATATATCTCAAATGTAGAGCCACTTTTATTCTGTTGTAACACCCGCGCGGGCTAATCTGCATCACTAGGTCGTCTGGTCTCTGCGGTTTTGACCAAGCGGCAGGGTACATAGCGGCAGGCGTTCTTTTGATGTATCGATCCCGAAATGCATGGCGATGCTAGAGCTTGGTCTGGCCTTTCAGCTGCATCCTGCTGACAAGGGGGTCAGGTGTCTGGCCGGATATAGGGCATTCAGTTTGACGTCGAATGATATGCTCTTCACGATGGAGACAAGCCACTGTCCAGGTCGAATGAGTTCAGGAAAAGGGGTACATTGGCTTTGTTTGTCGCCATGAGCGGGTTCAGTTACGTTGGAAAAGTTTGACGACATTGTGCTCACCACAAAACAAGAGGCAAGTTGAATATCAGAAACCTTTCATTTGTACAGTGTTCGTACAGCTCGGCAGTTGTGTCGACCCGTATCTGTGAATGAAAAATATGTATGAAAGCACCTACGCCAGTCCATGGGGACGTTTCCCGCTGAGACGTCTTTGTGCGGCTGGGTAGCTAGCCCTCACAGCCCATATATCGACGCAGTATCCACTTGAATTATATGAGGTTGACTCAATACTAACCCCCTTCCTTCGCTCAGGAAATTCTTGCCGGGTCTGATGAAGGGATCGGTGGTGAAGGATCTACTGGCTGGCCGAGAGAGTACCGTGCGCGTGGATTCTCTGGCATTTATGTCGATGACAATCTCGGCATTGAACAAAGGTCCTTGCTGCTAAACGTCAAAATTGATCATTGCTGCCCGATGAAGTGTGCGATGTCGAGCTTTCTGATGGATTCAGGCTGGCAGACAGTAAGTGTACTAATAATGAACCCTATATTGATACGCATCGCAGGATCTATGGCATTTAATGCAGCATTCTGAGTATTGACGCCTTGGATTTCTGCAATTCGCATAGCATACATGTAGCATACAGCTATCTGAGCATCCCGTGTCTGCCTATTCTCTCCCCTAGCCTCGTGGCTGTATTTCTTTATTATCTTAAATCTAAAATCCTCAGTACTTAAATAAAACATGCCTTTGCATCCAATATAAATTCTGAATAATAATGTGATGTCAGCAGCAAAACGATCGTGGTAGACTTGCTCAAATATCGCGAATGACACGTGACTCAGCTATCGTTCAGTTCCGACCTTTGACACTTTTTTGACATTCGTTTTTTTTGCCATCTTGTCCATCTTTGCCGCGTTTTATCGTTCAACATGTCGTCTTTTTGGAGGAATTTAACATCGTTACGACCAGCTTGGAGGGAATTGGCGTCGAATCATTGGAGATTTCTGCTGAGAAAGGTGGCCCCAACGAGGGCAGAGCAGCTTGATCAAAGTAAACAAATAGACTGTATCCGTTTCTTTTTCTTGATATTTTGATAATTATAAGTTTTTTTTTTTGTGTCGACTTCTTTCTATGATTATTCTTACCGGTCTGCAACATAGTACTAATGTTCTACCTCCCGGTCCCGCCTTTATCTTGATACAAGTAAAATACAAGTCGGCTCACGCAGCATGGTATCAAGAAGCCGTGCTAAGACCTCTGGTGCATCCACTCGAAGGACGACGTATCCACATGGTGGGTGTGCATCATATTTCAAAGGCGTCGGATGTACTCCTTGAAAAGGTGGTGCGGGTAAAGTCGTCATCGTGAGTACCCTTTAGCTTGCAATGAAACGTATTCCATTGTGGTAGTAATTGCGGTGTATGCAGCCTAACAGCTATCCTCATTGAAATGGATCAGAAGCGAACAGCGAATCAGATATGGTACCAGTTCAAAATGCAGGCACGACCCGGATCCGAGCGACTACGGGGAAACGAAATGGCGGTGGCGAGAGCGTTGGCGGAAAGATATAAACTTCTTTGCGTGGATGTAGACATTTATGTTGAAAATATCAAAGAGAATTGGGAAAAAGTGGATTGGAACAAGGTGGAGAAGGTTTATGGTCTTCAGGTTTTGTCATGGATGAAAGGTTCCAGTATCTGGTCTGTTTAGCAATGGAGTGTGAAACAGTTTTTTCTCATATGCTTTTTGTCTTGTTTTCAGATATTCAATTTGAAGGCAACAATCCCAAACTCCGAAAACCTACGGCCATTTCCGTGAAGCCCCTCCTCAAAGCACTCGTACTAAATAAATTACGGAACCCCATTTCAAGGAAGTTGATGGGCCCAGAGTTTGCTAAAGATCTTGCCAACGATCGAGTTTCACCTATCGACATTGATAAATTCAACGAGTGGCAGAGAATGTTTACTCCACTTGACCATTTGTCGACAATAGTGTTGCGAGACATTTACATGGCTGAGAATGTTCACAAGTTGTGCTTGGTAATAATGTTCAGCCGTTGCCACGGGGCATTTTCATGATTCTGATTACAACTCTGCTTCCTCAGGATCTCCACGAAGCAAAGATACCTGGCGATATTGTCCTTGTTATTGGGAAATCACATGTCTCGGGCATTAGGGCAATCTGGGATAAGGTCTGTCAAATGCAGATTGAACGGCCAGGGTTCCCGGATTACGATAATACATCCAAGAAATGGTTGAGAGGTAAAAGTTCCGTTACGGCAGATAAAAGTTCTGTTACGGGAGATACTCGAAAGGTGGTTGGGCAGAAGAAGAAAAAGAAGCGATGAGCTGAATTGGTGTACGTTTAGTTGGGCATTTATCTAGTGTTTACAGAATTTATGGATAGGCATAATTCAAATATTGATACTCGCGTTAGTCCGCTACCGTTACAGCATAGCATGGGTGTGCCGTGTACGATCGCATTTGTGCGTTTTTGATGAACATCACTAGAATACATTCCATCTTAGCATCCTGCCTAAACAGCTTTTATTCACACTTTTGTATTAATAGGCCCTTTGCGAGTATTCGTACATTGTAAGGTATCAGCTTCCTATCTGGGCAATTCTACATACATACACTACTACGTCGTACCTTCATCTCACTTCATCTAGGATCTCTCGCCAAACCTTCCCACAAAGCCCTCATCAAACTCCTCTCATTCGTGACCGGTACATCACCGCTACTCTCCCAGACAATCACACCCTTGAGTCCTCTTTCCCATACATACCGACATTTAGCACGAATGGATTGGGGTGTGTCGTATGAGTTTAGGATGCGGCGATGGGGGTCGTATGAGTATGATGCTTGAGCCTTGAAAATTTATAATGATGGTCAGTGGTGATTTGTACAATGAACAGCGTTTACAAAACCCTCGAGGATTGGGTTCATTACTCTACACACCTGTTCATCCCAATACTCCACTGCACCAGGTCTAGGCAGCGTCTTGTAGTCACACACTCCATCCTCCCAGCTTCGGTCTTCCACGACACCCGATGAAGGCGCGCCCAAACCAGTCGTATTGGCAAATCCTCGTGAGTAGGCCGCGGCGCCTATGACCAGTTTGTGAGGGGGCACACCGCGAGATAGATATGCTTCAACTGAACGGGACACGGAGAGCGGGGCATATGGTGTTGAGATGAGGTTGGTTTGATGCCCAGCGGGACATGGTCCCCATGCAGAAGACGCAAAATCTGGTCACATCACTGATTAGAAAGACGACGTGGAAGAAAATGGAACGAAAAAAAGAACTTACCATATGTCATCACATTGATTGTATCCAAATATTGCACCATCTCGCGTAATGGTAAAACATCCATTTTCGCCGGATCACCCGTCACACAAGCCGAAATCTCAAAATGGGAGCGACCAGTTGCATTCAATCTGTGTCGCAAGAGACGAAGAAACGCGCCAAAGTTTTGTGGGTCCTCTGCTCGGACAATGTTGCCGGGGGCACCGTAGTTTTGATTCGGTGGAGAAATGTATTCCCAGTCTCTGTGATAGCAACGGGTGTTAGAAAGCGAATGAAATATGTTTGGTAGACAATGAGAAACAAACAGCAACTCACATATCGACCCGGTTGAACACCCCTGGCCACCGCTCAAAACATTCCAAAATCCCTTCCACGAAAGCTTCGCGTTCCCTCTCGCCCTTTACGGCATCTGAGAATCCCTTACTCAACGTCCACCCACCAACACTCAGCCCAACATTAAACTTTAACCCAAGCTTCTTCAACTTAAGCAACTGCCCAAAATTCCCCCACGGGCCTTTATTCTCGGGTGTCTCGTTCCATGAGTCTGGCGGTGGGACGCCTTCATCGGGGTTCGTGTACCGCTTGTCCGTGTCCGCCCATGCATCCGTAGAGGTGGGAACGAGGTGATGCGGCGGATTTGGTGATGGACGAAGGTCAAAGAAGGCGTAGTTGATATCAGAGATGTATTGGATTGGAAGGTCCTTTATTTGAAAGTTTCGGCCGTAGGTTGCCCAGTTGGTATGGTAGACTATCAGTTTTTTACCGGTGGCTGTTTTTGAACATGGAGCAGAAGGAAATTGAAACAGCGCTTAGAGAACTGCCTTGTGTTCGTTTACTGGGATTGCAACCGCGCTATGCACTTACGCCATTCATAAACCTGGTCAGTCACACCATCTTGGGCCATGTCTTTGGACTTGTTACGGAAGAGTCGGTAAGCGAAAAGCAGCAACGATAAAACGAAAAGAGTCCTATATCGATATCGCATATACGATGCGTCCCAGCCGTGAAGATGGGGAGCTGAAATGACGGCAAAAAGCTCGGCTGGTTTCTCGGCTGTGTACGTGATATGACTCATCAGCGGAGTTACCAGTGTATTTCCCCCATCAACCCAACCGAATGCGGCCCGTTATTTTACTCGATGCTCATGCATGCAGTTTTAAATGCTCAAGAATAGTCAATTGAGATAATGTCATCATAATACAAAGAAAGTAGTAATACAAGAATTACGGTACATGCTAAAATCCAGCAATCTATCCCCGTCCAGCTTAATACACCAGATATATACAGTCTTACCTACACAGGCGACTGCTGTCTTCTACACCTGAACCTCCGACGTCCTTCTTCTATATCTGCTAATAGACCTCTTGAAAATCGCATATTTACGCCCAGGGTATGCCTTTATTGTACGCCATGTACGCCAACTCCATGCTCGCCACGCTGCAGGCGAGTTCGCCTTGGCACGCCTCCTAGTCCACGCCATGAAGCTCCCTACAGACCACTCTGCTTTCATAAGTCTCTCCAACCATCGACCGAAATCCATGCTCCATTGATCAAATGTTTTGTAAAACAGCCAAGACACGACAAGGATCATGGCGAAGGTGGAGCAATAAACCAGACCTACTTTCAGCCACCATGGTCGGCCAGGAAGACCTCGAAAGATGATTGAAACCATGATGGAGCCAAATGTGAGGAAAACGACGGGGTGTAGGAGATACATCCCGAAACTGACTCTTCCCAAGAATTTGATCGGGCTAATTTCGAATACTCGTTGGAGCAAGGGTGTTACTTCGAGGAGTAACGCGAAGCAGGTTGATGAATAAAAATAGTTGATATGAAATTGATACCACGGCGGCTCAAAGTCCCGTCCGATAGCAGCTTTACCAGTGTCGAATGACCAGCCTAAACAAACATGTGAGTCTTATGACTCTAATATACGGTATGATATCATCATCGAACCGCATGCACTCACCTGCTGACCATTCTGACAGTTTATCGGACAGTTTTGGAAACTGCACCATAGTAATTAGCGTCAAGAACACCAACGCAAGTCGAAACGGCCATATCAACCGAGATGACTGTATTCGTCCGAAAACGCCGGATTGTGCGAGATCAGCAAGCCACAGTCCGACCATAAAATCGGCAAACCACGTTTCTGTCCAAAAGAACCAAAAGACCAAGACAGCGTAGATGACCCATCGATGTCGAAAGTACGATTGGGTAATTAGCGCTACTATAAAGACGAGGAACGATCCTTGCAGCTCTATGCCAATTGTCCATTGGGGTGCGTGTGGGTAATTGACTGAGCGTCCTCCTGGAACAAACTACTCGATCAAACGCATCAGATGCATTCGGCAGCAATGGAAATGAGCAATAACACAGTTCCACGTACCAACGTCAAGGTGTTTAATATGGCATTACTCAATGTCGGCTCCTCAAAGCCTTTGACTGTGCCTTCTGCCGATCGCCACGAATCTAGTACGGAAGCCGCGTCATGAACTGGCGCATACCAATTCAGCCGATACACTGCCCAATGTATCAGAAGGGATCCAAAAACAGGGATAATCAAGCGAAATGGTCGTCGAAAGAATGCGCTCGCGAGACGATCTGAATCCGGTTTTTTGAGATATGCGATGGCAAGGACGCGACCCGAGAGAATGAAAAAGAGGCTAACCGCAAGTTTCCCTGCAACAAACACCTAAACACCCATGTTGAGAGTTTACAAGAGGGATTCCATGTATATAATCATGACGATCAGATATGTGTAGCATACCTTTCCGAATTGATACCCGATCTTTCCCCAGTTTTCCTTGGTGGTTTGATCGTAACTCAAATTGTACAGTGTAAAGTGCTCATTCAAGACGATGCAAGCCGCTAATCCTCGAAGACCTTCCAAATAATCCAACTTTCTGACGACCTTTTTCTGCTCTATCGGGGAAACAGGCGAAGGATGGGAAGTCACTGAGTGGGGTAATGGTTTCGTCAGCGAACATCCTGTGCTGGTGCGCGCTAAAGGAAAGATCGGCATGTCAATCTTTCTAGCGCTATTCTGTTTCTCGTCGTCAGAAACATTAAGGGTGACTTCGTCGGTTGAAGCTTCACTATCCACGGATGAAATTGATGACGGCGCTGGAATATGCAATACCTCGTGCTCTATCCTTTGTCGGGAAGCCATGTCGTTCATTATCAAGCTTCCCGTTTGAAAAAAAAAACAGACCAAAAAACCACTCGATGAAAAAGACCTTTACAAGTACCCTTGATCGTTCAGCCCATACCACTGCCTGCACATTACGTAACCGACGCAACTCCGCCACTGGGCCATGATTTCATTTGCTATATTTGGTTACATGATACCCAATTGAGTGTGGTTGTCTTTTGGTTAAATCAGCCAAATGACGTCACGGGTCCTTGGAGCATTGAGCACTGGTTTGCTGGGCGGCAGAGAGCTTACGTTTGAAACGGCAAAATTTGCAATCATAACTCGGGCAGGGCATCTGGTCAATATGACTGTGCCATTTCAATAGCTGACTGTGCCCCTTGTGAGTTGTGATCTCGATTGACAATCCGACCAATTTGTGGCGCTTGTGCAGGGGGCTTGTTGGGCTTTCATAAAGTGCACGGCCACACTTTATCCCCATGGCAACAGTGCTGCTGCGCACATTGCTATTCTGCGTTTGGAGATTTTCATTTGCATTCCACTCGACACTATGACGAACCCAGACCCGCCGCCACCTCTCATTGGACAGACAAACGGGGTGGACAGTGTTGTCAAAGGTGAGATTCCGAGTAAGTACCGTTCAAAACCTTTGGCTGACCATTTCGTAGATCTGGTTGCGGGCACGGTCGGCGGGTGGGCACAAGTCGGTGAGTACAATGAACCAGATATGCGTCAAGACTGAACAAGTAACGCTGATATTTATTTTTGTAGTCGTCGGACATCCCTTTGATACGCTGGCAAGTTGTTGGGCTATGCATGCTTGGTCATGAGGCTGTCATTGTTGATGCGAAAGAAATGCAGAAAGTTCGTCTGCAAACCCAAGGACCTAATCCAAAGTATGCCAATGCAATTGACTGTCTCAAGATAACGGTTCGAGAAGAGGGCGTGGGTATTTTTCGGTCCTTTATTACGATTTGTGCGCTTTTGAACTTGTTTTGCAATCTTGGACAGGCTCTTGCCCTTTACAAAGGCGTCACTTCGCCATTACTCGGTGTCGGCATTTGGTGAGTGCAGTTCTCTTACACGTGCATAGTACGCAATGGAAATATTTATGCGCGATTAGCAATGCTGTGTTGTTTGCTGCAAATGGAGGATTCCGACGGTGGATTGGAGGTGGGCGGGAGGATCTCACAGTGGGTGTGTATAGTAACGATGCGCTTGAGTTCAAAACGGTTGTCATGACAAGGTACTGGCTTAGGCGAATATGTATTTGCGGGAGCCTTGTCTGGTGGTGTAATTGCATGGTACGTCCTCTTAGTGCCGCCGTTGTGCAAACCAAAACCCAACTGATCAGTTGTAAAGGGTCAACTGTCCGGTAGAGCTGTTAAAAGTCAAGCTACAGACACAGTATACCACTGGTTCTGAGCAGCAGGTAATGAGAACGCATGCCAGATCTCTTCCTTCATCCCTCTTGACGTTTGTTTTCTCGGCAAAAGTTCAAGGGCGTCTTGGACTGTGGACTCAAGACTCTCCGTCAACAAGGAATTCAAGGTCTCTACCGAGGAATTGGAATTACGATCGTGAGAGACGTGCCAAGTTTTGCAGCATATTTTGGTACGGCATCTGCTGGTGCTTATCACGGTGCGTCAGCTTCTGATGTGAATTATGAAAATCTTAGGCGCATATGAAGGCACCAAGGCCTACCTAAAATCCCACAACAAGGAGCTCAATCCCCTTCAACTCATCCTTGCGGGCGGTATAGCAGGCATTGCGGCATGGCTGCCTTGTTATCCCCAGGATGTGATTAAATCTCGGTATATATGGCCTTGACTGGTACATTTTTCTTGGACTGACGACTAACGGTATGCAATAGAATTCAAAGCGATACGAGGAATATGTCGACAATGCAGTATGCTCGTGAGATTTGGCTTCAGGCTGGATGGAAAGGCTTTTTCAAAGGGTTTGGACCAACGATGTTGAGGGCTTTTCCTGCGGTTAGTGGTTCTTGACAAGTGTTATTGTCCTGTTTCCTAAACTGATTGGCGCCGTGCATGTCACTTTAATGATGTTACAGAATGCAGCAACGTTTTTGGCTTACGGTACATTTGTCGCAACTGTCTCTTGCAACTGGGTAACTCTGCTAACGCTCGTCATCTCCGCTAGAATCGGCACGAAAGGCTTTATCGTGACACCTTATGGAGTGAAAGACCAAGATTGGATATTTATTTCAACATTTTACATAACTTATTGATGTCAAATTCATACACATGGCCGGTGCACCATACATCACATGCTTGAGTCCGCGACAAACGTCTTTTTCCTCCACATACATCGCAAGATCAGTGGAATTAAAATATTCGTATTAATGTACAAAACAGGCCCTCTCTGATTAATCATATCTTCAATGAACGGGTGCCTTCCCCTTCCCCGCCCGAATTTCCCACCGTACATCATCCAGCAAAAAACTGTAGAAAAGATAAACAAGCGGTATTGTCGCAGCATGCCACAAGGCATGTGCGTCGATTGCCCACTTCCACGGTGGAAAGTCTAGCAATTCCAGCGACATGGCAGCGGATATCAAAACAACAGAAAGAAGAACTTTCCATGCGTACGGGCGTGATCGCCAGTTATTCAAGAACCACCATATCCACACCGTATTTGATGCAACCCCCACTGTGACTCCCGCAATCATGTTATAACCGTAATCAAATGGCCAAAAGGACAAGTACGATACATGAGCAACGTAAAACAGTGTAGCAAATCCAGTGAGCATCCAGCTCTCGACATTCCGTCGATGCTGAAACTGAAAGACTCGAATGACGGCCAGACATGCCGCAAAGAGGATAGACCCAATCGCCGAAAAGTAGTCTAGCTTTTCCGTCAATGGAAAATCCCTCGCGTGAAATACGGTTGACCATATCCACGCGTTCACGCCCAAGAGCGCGTTCAAGAGGTATATTCGGCGAAGCGGGTACCAGCGCGGAATGTGCCGACGAAGCTTTCGATATCCTATCCAATGCATGTATCCGTTCAAAATGGAAAAGATGACCGACGCTGGTTCTTGTAATCCCAAAAACCGTATAAATGGCCATTTGCCGTAATACTGTTCAACGGGATGCCCAGAGGCCAAATATGTTGTTGTTACATCGTGCATGCATTCATATTGGCAGTTTTCGCGGCATGTCCATCGTGTTAGTTGGAGAATGAAAGGGAGTTGGGCGTCAGCGTCGGGAGATGAGCAGGATGATTTATAGCATTTATGTACGCAGTTGATGTACAGTGAATCGCGATCCCCGCGCGAAGCGTAACTGACTGGCGCGGCCAAGAGGAGGAACGTGAGTATGGTGGCGACATGCCCTGCAGCATTGGCCCTGACAAGACGCATATCGGTTTATGTCTGTCGTGTGGTGTAAGTGTGCATCGGAGATGGCCCACACGATCTCTTGCACGGCTCTCAGCAAAGCCACGTGCGCAGAGGCAGGGAGACATGGCTTTTTCGTTCATTGACGGGCATGCTGCCGAGCATGGGCACAATGTGCATAGAAAATAGTACGCCGCCTTGTATGCCGTTTCAACACAGCTGTAGCTGCTTTTTCTTTCACATGTACTGCTTGTCTGCGCATATGCGCATTTCCTTTGGACTCGCCATGCACAAGACAGGATTGTTGCATGAATTGCGCCGCCATGTTGATTTGTTTGCGCCTTCCGCTGAGCAAGCGGCCGTTGCGATTCCTGCAATGTACTGAACAAACGTGCGCTTCTAATGAACGGCACCTTCTGGTCCGTTATGTTTACTCTTTTAGCTTTGTGTCAACATGGTAACATGAACCCTCAAGTGTGCCGTTTTGCCAAACAAGCTCATCAGGTGTGAAATAAACACAAATTGATGATTATCCAATCATGCAGGTCACGCCCCTCTGCTGCTTTGTCACGCGAGGAAGGTTTCGCTTTTGTTGAGTTTAAAAAGGGCTGTTGACCTTGGCTTTTCTCAACGGGGAGTTTGCCCTTGCTGAAAAGCCCATAGCCTTGTCTTGTTATAAAATCGCATCTTGTCGTCGTTGTTGTTTCCCTTCGGTCGACAGCCCTTTTGCTGCAATAATCATCGAAATTATTCAACTCTGCTTACAATGTTTGCCCCGACATTTGCGCCTCCTGCCTCCCTCTTCCAAATAACCCATCAGTATGAACCTTGCCAAAATACCATCCGAGAACCCGCTTTCCGCTCACCATTTTGTGACGCCGCATCACTGGAGCGAGCGAAATTGTACCGATTACAGCGGTTACAAGCGATTCTAGAGGAAGAGCGAAAGGAGTTGGAACAGCAAGCAAATTCGGCAGCTGGGAATTGTAAAGTCCGAGACAATCTGGGGAGTGATGGGACTTTGACAGAATCCTCATCGCCAAAAGAGAATGGAAAACAAGTTAAATTCCAGTCGCATGTGTTGGTCGTCCCGCCTCCCCCTCCGACCAAACCGCTTTGGCGACGAGGAATCAAGTTATTTGGAGCGCAACGTAACCAAGGGATCGTAGTGGAAGTTGCAGACTTGGTGGGTTGAGGTGATCAAATACCAAGAAATGAATTTGGTTGTTTGAAATTGTATATTTGTGTGCTTTTTGGTCGTATGTGTTGGCAGCGGGTTCTGCTCACAGTTTGTAGATAAGTGCGGTTTGGGAGGCATGTCTTAAATTTCGTGTAAAAGATGAATTGGGTCATTTGGGGGATTTGTCGATATTTTCTATCCGAAATTCTTTTGTTTTAAAACATGATTGTCTTTGCAATGCTAAAGAACTGTTTCCCATTCCAGCGTTTATCAATTCTTCTTGGCTGCCTTGGCTGCCCAAAATACCAACAAAAGGTTCTAAACTCGTAGCTCACGAGTCATTGACAACCCCAATCCTATAAAACTCTAGCATTTCCAACGCCCTCGCCGTATGGATATGTACATTGGGACAAGCGAAAATATCCTAGCAAGCATGTTTTGGAATCAAGCAAATGCACACACACATACACATTTTATACAAAACAACACAACCCAAAAGAGTTTTTACCGTGATATCCTTCCCCAACCATTCTCGAATCAACACCGTTCCACCTGGATGCATACTCTCATCTTCAATAAAGTCGGTGATATCGTATACGATTCCTGACAAGGAGACCCAGGCGTCTTGGAGTGTGTTATGCAAGGCCACTTGGGCAGCTGTAAAACTATCGTCGCTCGTGCTTGTTGACATGTCAACCAGTTGGAACAAAAACAACAGCGTGATCAGTCCTTTTGGAGGAGGCTTGGATGATTTGTCATCATGACGTAAACAATCGGTGTAGAATGATCGAGTGGGATCTGGAGAGATTTTCATTGAGCAGGTCTTGGTGGGGGTTTTCCTTGTTGATTTCTTTTTTGTTTTTCTTGGCATGTGTTTTGCTGTGTGTGCGTGTGTGGGGACGTGTGGAGGAAAAGGTCCGTTACCGCAGTTCTTTGTTGGGTTCAGGTGCCAAGGGATCTGCTTGCCCGCATCACGCCTTGTCATCACAGCCCGCAGTGGAAAAGCACCGCCCGAGGGTTGTGAAAGGTCTGAACAAAAAAGCCTCGCTTTGGGGTGATTCATAAAGAAAAAGCAACTGGGGTGTTGATGGAGACTCATGAAATTGGCAAGGTTCCGTCACTTTGGAATGCATGGAATAGATCGGAGGGGGGTCTTTTACCCTACAGGTTTGTTGCTTACAGTAAAATGACATATGTCAAAAAGGGCTTTCGGGTTTGTTGTTTGAAGGAGCAGTTTCCTTCAAAGGTGTTCAATTTGTCATTTACCTTTGGGCTTTTAGTAAAACGTACCATGCACGTTGCGTCTTTTATATAAATCTCACCCAGCACACTTCTGTATCTCTTGATTTTTTTTTTTAAAAAAAGAATAATATTATTCGTTTTTCTACATGTGTCTATAACATTCAATTCTTGAGAATAAGACGAGGGTGCCTGAATCGTTTTGTTGCAATTTGGGCTACGCTCGAAACCTGAGAAAAGCTAGTACTACTACTACTACTACTACTACAAGCTCCCTCCCTCCAACATGGGACCAGACGTTGCGACTACTGCTGCTCAAGGGGAAGAGATGGGAGAGGAAACGACAGGGATAAAAGAATCTGGCAAACAACCTGATCAGGATACGACTTGTCGTCGTCCTCGTGAACCAGCACAGCAGCATGAACAGCAGCATCATCACCATCACCATCTCCACCTTGATAACCTCTTGATACCCTTTAAAAAGCTTCTTCACACACGGTCAACGACAACCCCTCCTCCCGAGACTTGCAATCCAAAAAAGGACGCTCTCCTCCCAGTCAACCCAATCCGCACCATGTCAAACCCAACGACCCTCCGCGAAAAATACGGTACACCCCAAACCCTCATTGGCCGGGGAGCAAACGGCTCCTGTTACGCCGTCCGCAAATCCAACCAACCTAAACCCCAATACGCCTGTAAAGAATTCCGACCACGCCATAAGCACGAATCCGAAAAAGAGTACATGAAGAAACTCTCTGCGGAATTCTGTATCGGGTCCCAAGTCCATCATCCCAATCTTCTCCGAACTCACGATCTCGTACTCGATGGAAATCATATTTACACTGTAATGCCCTACTGCCCACACGGAGACTTGTACACATATATCCAAACCCACCCAAAACTCTCCATGGACCAAATCACCCATTTGTTCTCGCAGTTGATCCATGGCGTTGCCTACCTTCATAAAACCGGTATCGCCCATCGAGACCTCAAACCAGAAAACATTCTCTTTTCCAAACCGGAGCACATCAAAATCATTGATTTTGGGTCCGCTGATGTCTACAAGCCCCCAACGAGTACCTTTAATCGTTTATCGCATGGAAAATGCGGAAGTGGGCCGTATATCCCCCCAGAAGAACTCGCTTCACCTGCATCCTATGATGCACGTAAAGTAGACGTATGGGCATGCGGAATTATCCTCATGGCCATGTTAACTCATCGATTCCCGTGGGCGAATGCGACAATGAGTGATGTGGATTATGCGGCCTATGTAAAGTATGTGGAGGCAGTCAAGAAAGGAACAAATGCTCGCCCGCCAAAGATTTTTGAGAGTCTCCCTCAAGGTCCTCGAGACCTTGTTTTCAAAATGTTACAACCCGACCCGCAACTTCGGGTGCAGATTGATCAAGTACTTGAAGATGAGTGGTTTAAAAAAGTGGATGAAGGGGAATCGCCTGATGATGACGACGATGAACAAAAGTCTGATGCAGAATGTGGTCGATAGAAAACAAAACAGAAAAAAACTGAATCTTGAAAAAGACTGAAACTGTTCTGTAACGGTGTGTATATGCACCTAAAAAAAAGGAATAGGATAGTCGGTATGTAGCATTTTTTTGGCAGTAGATAGCATAGTATAGCATTTTTTTTTCCTTCCGATTTGGGTAGGATTGATATCCCATGCTTGAAAAAATCTCTACAAAAAATAACGGTTGTTTTTGTGTTATGCATTGGCCTGACACTGAGTAAATACAAAATGATTACAATGTGTGTTTCTGTTCAATTTGCATGTTCTACTGGTTTTTGCTTTTCGACCCGTGCTCCATCCAAGTTACCCACCTCCAAGGTGTGCTGTAGTTCTTCAAGGCCAGCACGATAATGACGCACGATTCACAGATTCAGACAGGGTTTTCCACACTCTCTCAGATCTATACGCCCAGCCCACCGTCCATCCAAAGCACCCCTTTTTCTTGGGGGGCAGGACGGCGTAAAGAGCCTGCAAGTAGCAAACACCTCTTACATTCTTGCTCATGCTTTCACTTGTGTCTATACCCTTTTACATGTGCAGCGTAGTCCATGGCCAGCCACGACAACCACGCCAAATACGCCCCACAAGCAACAAGCATCATCATAAACATTTTCAAAAACCTCTTCTCCAATACCCAATACAAAACCTCGAGACCGCCTACCGTCCTCGACCCTTGACCCCAACCTTTTGCTCTGCATCCATATGCTGCCACGAGTCAATCCGTTTGGGAGGCCGTGGCGGGAGTGGTTTATCAATCGCCACAGGAACAGGGACAACCGGCACAGGAACAGGAACCAAAACCGGTCCATATGCCTCATTGTCATCAGAAAAGGGGTCCATGTCCAGCAAGTTTTGGATAGGTTGCGTCGGTGGATGGGTTGAATTTGGAATCGCCACGGAAACATCCGGTTCTGAGCGTCCGTTTTGGGAGGGTATGGAACGCTGAGAGGATAGAAGCTGTGATCGGGGAGTACCGACAAAAGAAACGGGACGCTGTTCGCCTTGCGTACGTCCCAGCCCGCTACTAATCGACGCAACCGACACGGGTCGTTGTCGAGCGGGTTTAACAGGTCCCTCCATGCCACTATCCAATGATACCGATGAAGTCGTCGAAGAGGTGGACGCAGGTCGACTGGGCGTCGTCCCAACAATAGAATTTGGCCGTCGTTTCCGATCGAGACTCACAGTTTCCCGTGCACTCTCACCATCATCAAATAAATCCTTCCATCTCAAACACAGTACGGCAAATAACGTGCTTGAAAGCCCTAGTGTGGGGCAGAAAATGACTTGGAGGTTGGGTATACCCATTTTATTTGTTGGTTCCCGGGCTTGGACGCGGAACAGATGGCCAAAGAGGAGGCAGAGGAGGGCTCGATTTTCTAGAGGGAGTTGAGTAGCGAGGGAGCGGGCTTGAGAGAATCGCTGGGGATCCGCTGCAATTTGAGCCGGGTCGGGCGGTCCGTTTGTTTCCGGTCCTTGGTATATGTGAGTAAACTTTGGCGTGAGGGCGCTGGTTAGGGTAGACTCGGGTACTTTCATATAAAAGAAGATATCATTAGCCCGTTTGCAGGTACATTTGAAATGCACGGATACACGGAAATACCAACATTCTCTCAGCCAAGCTTTAAACAATGATGCAACGGCATTCGGATCAATCTGTTGTCCAAGCAACTCAACATCAGCTCCACTATTGAACATGTTTTTCAGATGCCCGACTTGGGTCGTCGACCCCGATACACGGTATATTCCAATTTCTTCAAGCCCTATCACAATAAAAAAAAAAGAGTTTAAACATGAAATGTCCATGTTGTCTCTATAGTCAGAACCGCAGGAAAAAGACAACCCACCAAACACATCCAAAAACTCTACACACCGATACGCAACCGCCGGTACATTCCTCACAATCCAATCCGGGTATCCCATATTCCCCACATTCCCCACTCTAGATATTTGCACAACTTCACTCAACGACACACCAAACACCAAATTCGGTACATCTCCAGCCGAACGAGAAGGGGTATGCCCACCTCGAGCAGAAGCACGTTCACGAGCCTTGTTTTCCCATTCTCCAACAACGACACGAGCCTTGTTTTGGAGTTCGCTGCCTTTTTCGGCGGCGCGGGCTCGCCATTCGGCTGTGACTTTGGCGGCCTCTGAGGCCTTGCTTTTGAATTTTTGTTTGAGTTGGGAGAGACTGGGTTTTTGGGATTGGTTTTGGGTTTGGTCGGTGGGAAAGGTGCTTGAAGTGGTAGAGGGATAAAACGCCAGGATTTCTTCCGTGTCGTGTAGAGCGTCGGAAGGAAAACCTGGCGATGGCAAAGTCGATACGTCGTCGGCGTCGTTTTCAAACGGACTAAATTGGTGCTGCTGCATGTCGGTGATGGGTGCAAAGCCTTGGGAAGACGCCTTTGTACCCGGTCGTGGTGGGATTATGGGTGGTGGAAATCGGGACATTTGTCTTTAAAAGCGCGTGCGATGGGTGAAACCAGTATAAACAGGCGAGTATCCCCAAACAATAATCCTCAGGTACATCCCTCGGGCATCGTTCGTCACAAAACCCCTCGTCCCAAAAACCTTCTCAATAAAGAAAACCAACAGCGCAAAAGACCTTGCCAGTGAGTCCAAACCGCAAAATAAAAACCAACGCAGGCCTCGCGGGCCACGCCGTCGGTGACTTGCAATCCCCCCCCCCCCCCCCCCCCCCCCCCCTTGCCAATGCCTCCCCCCAGGTTGCACGCGTCCAAGTGTGAAGGCGAGACATGGAACACATTTCCGTTTGTCTCTCCTCCATGTCTCAACGGCATGACCTCTTTTTACACACACGACGACGACATGTTTCCATCTTCGCTACCATCCTCCTATCAAACTGTTCCTTGCACTCGTAGCAGCCCGCAGCCGGCGCTGCTACAAGCAAGTCACCACCACACGAAGCATTGCACCTTATGAAAATATAAGAGACAACACAACCAATTTCCCATTCATTGCAAGAGCGTATTCGTAAACTATTCGTGCTGGCTTTCATCAAGGCGAGCAAGCAGGAATAGGTACGAATAGGCAATCCAAGAATAGAAAATAATTGGTACAAAAGAAAACGATGATAGGCAGGACCAGATGAACGCAAGAATGATGTGACAGAGTGACAGATGAACGAATGAATGATGTGACAGATGAACGAATGAATGATGTGACAGATGAACGAATGAATGATGTGGCAGATGAACGAATGAATGGTGTGACAGATGAACGAATGAATGATGTGGCAGATGAACGAATGAATGATGTGACAGATGAACGAATGAATGATGTGACAGATGAACGAATGAATGATGCGAGCGAATAGGAAGACGAGCGAATGATAATAGGCATGCGAGCGAATAGGAAGACCAGCGAACGATAATAGGCACGATGCAGGGTGAGTTTATGGTCATCCCAGGACCAGACGAGCGAACGAATGATGTGAATAGGTAGAAGCGATCCAATGAATAGGTAGACGAGCGAACGAGCGAACGAGCGAACGAATAGGTAAGGACAACGTCGGCGAACGATGAATAGGAAGACGAGCGAACGATAATAGGCACGATGCAGGGTGAGTTTATGGTCATCCCAGGACAAGGCGGGCGAATGAATAGGTAGCCGAACGGACAAGCACATGTGCAGAAGAAAGGAACGATCCAGCGCGAACCAATAGGAGAATCTACAAATGCGAATGAACGAATAGGTAGACGAGCGAATGAATAAATAGGGAGTCGAAGGAACCAGTACGAATGAACGAATAGGGGAACGAGTGAATGAATGAATAGAGAGTCGAAGGAACCAGTAGATGTCGAGCGAATGACGAATAGGGAGTCGAAGCACGTAATAGGCATGACGCAGGGCGAGTTTAAGGTCATCCCAGGAGCAGGCGGGAGGTTCATGGTCCAGGACGGTGGCCGGTTTTGAGCCGACAGACGTTACTGACAGAGAAAAAGCGAGCCGGTCCCACATTCGAGAAGAACAAGATGGTCGCTGGCGGTTGACAAGTACAGCATTGAGGCCGGCCGAGAAGATGATTGTCGTGGCAGCCGTCAAATCGCAAGTCGGCGGAGTTCATTCATCTTTGTACAGGCAGCAATGATCAAAAAAGGAAACAAGCGTTAGAAAATGTCAAAAGGCGATGCAAGTAAACGTGAATACGTACCGTAGCGCTTCTCGCAATGCACCTCTATTGTCCGACACTTATGTAACGCCGGTCCTACTGTTCCACCCCCGTCGACCAGTTTCCCGAGATAACGAGGATGACACTCCCCGAGAGCTATCGGCATGCAGCTTGCCACCGAGAGCTTCTCTTCGTCCGAAATTTGGTGGAGGATAATTGTCGTTGCAGCGTTGATCGGTCAGGGCATGCAGAAGGCGTAATGAAGGGTAAGGATTAGAAGGTGTAAAGGCAAGGCGAAGCCAACAACTTGGATGCATACCGTAGAGCTTGTCGCGATGCGCCTCTTCGTCCGACACTTATTTAACGACGGTCCAACCTTTCCACCCCCGTCGGCCAGTTTCCCGAAGGTAACGAGGAATGACGTCCCCGAGAGCTAACGGCAGCTACTACTAGCCGAGAGCTTTTCACGGCTACCTGACGTGACCCACATTCTTTAGCGACGCTGCGGACTCTGCCCCACCCCGCGTCGGCCAGTTTCCCGAAGGTGACGAGGTTGACTCTCCCCGAGAGCTAACGGCAGCTACTACTAGCCGAGAGCTTTTCACGGCTACCTAGACGTGACCGACTTTTCTTTAACGACGCTGCGAACCCTACCCGTCCCCCGTCGGCCAGTTTCCCGAAGGTAACGAGGTTTGACGGTCCCCGAGAGCTAACGGCAGCTACTACCAGCCGAGAGCTTTTCACGGCTGCTAGACGTGACCGAATGGGAGATATACACGTCAGATGAAGGGTATACAGCGACGGAACTCGACGGCAGATACTTTCCAAATAGGTTTGCCGCAGGGCAACAGTCCTTGAAACCGCACCGGTTGGCCGTTAAAGACATGGATGGAGGACGAAGGTCGATGTTTAAACCGTCGAGGTGGTGGAGGATGAAGGAGGACTCTTGCGCTGAACCGGTTGGTCGTTGGTTGGTCGTTGGTGGAGGACGATGGTGTAGGAAGGCCGACATCTAAACCGTCGAGGACGAAAGGCGCACTGGAACCGCAATAAGGGAGGAGTGAGATAGGTTCAAGTGCGCAAGTCGAATTCACCAACTACCTTGGAGGACGACATGTCCTACCTGGGGAGTACCGAGGTTGCCGTGGTCGCTTCGCACTTGTGGAGTGAGAGACCGTGATCGAGGACTGAAAGGCAAAAGGAGGGTGAAGCATGGGAAGAGTAGAAGCCAAAGTCGAATGCACCAACTCACCTCAGCCTGGAGCCACCCTGCACTTTACTTCTTTGACGACACGCATTACCAGGCCACCCGCGCCGAGCCGTAACGCGGCCAACCGAGCCATTTCAGTTCTTCTTTGACGGCGCGGACCAACAAGCCGAGTCGTGTCGTGAACCATCCGGGCCGTTTCACTTCTTTGACGACGTGGACCAACATGCCGGTCGCGGTGGAGAATCGAGTTGCCGATGGTCGTTGATGATGATGAAGTTGAAGGCCGAGGTCGCCGTGGTCGCTTCGCACTTGTGGAGTGAGAGATTGTGATCGAGGAGCGGTGTTTGGGAAGGGTAGATGCAAAAGTCGAACGCTGGCGATGGGCGATGTGCGGGGAGGACGAGAGGCAAAGGCGGGGAAGGAAGAGAAAGACAGAAATGTTAGACTCTTTTGCAAAACAAAGAAGATGATGCGTATACTTACTTCATCCGCCAATCTTCAGCACCTCCGCCTTGCGCGCTGGGCTCGGTACGAGCGACGTCCGACGCTGGCTCGTCAGCAGCCTCTCTAGTGAGCCGGGGGTTCGCTTCGCACTTGTGAAGGTCCAGGTCGCTTCGTACTTGTGGAGTGAGAGACCGTGATCGAGTGTTAGAATCGGTTGAAAACCCTAGAAGGTGATGCGGTTAGAATCGGTTGAAAGCCCAAGAAGGTGATGCGTATACTTACTTCATCCGCCAATCTTCAGCGCCTCCGCCTTGCGCGCTGGGCTCGGTACGAGCCGACGTCCGACGCCGACTCGTCAGCAGCCTCTCTAATGAGCCGGGAGTTCGCTTCGCACTTGTGAAGGTCCAGGTCGCTCCGTAGTTGTAAAAGTCGAGGTCACCGTAGTCGCTTCGCGCTTCTGGAGTGAGAGACCGTGATCGAGTATTAGGATCGGTTGAAAGCCCAAGAAGGTGATGCGCTACTTACTTCAGCCTCTCTAGTGAGCCGAGGGTTCGCTTTGCACTTGCAAGGTCGAAGTCGCGGAGATCGCCGTGCTTCGCACATGTGAACTGAGAGACCGTGATCGAGCCTGAAAGGCAAAGAGCGTGAAGCATGGGAAGAGTAGAAGCCAAAGTCGAATGCACCAACTCACCTCAGCCTGGAGCCACCCTGCACTTTACTTCTTTGACGACACGCATTACCAGGCCACCCGCGCCGAGCCGTAACGCGGCCAACCGAGCCATTTCAGTTCTTCTTTGACGGCGCGGACCAACAAGCCGAGTCGTGTCGTGAACCATCCGGGCCGTTTCACTTCTTTGACGACGTGGACCAACATGCCGGTTGCGGTGGAGAGTCGAGGTCGAGTTGCCGATGGTCGATGATGATGATGATGATGATGAAGTTGAAGGTCGAGGTGCCGATGGTCGATGATGATGATGATGATGATGAAGTTGAAGGTCGAGGTGCCGATGGTCGATGATGATGATGATGATGAAGGTGAAGGTCGAGGTGCCGATGGTCGATGATGATGATGATGGAAGTGAAGGTCGAGGTGCCAATGGTCGATGATGATGATGATGATGAAGGTGAAGGTCGAATACTTGAGAGGCGAGTTGTTGAGGGCGAGTTGTTGAGAGGCGATGAGAGTGAGGAAAACAGATGAGGAATGAGTGGGGGGGGGGGAACGAGAAAAGGGTGCCTTTTTATAACTTTTGGGGGCCCCGGGGCCCTCGGGAAAAGACGGAAGAAAACGAGAAAAAAAACCGGATAGCGTGACCGAAAGCTTCGCCAAAGAAGCACAAGAAGCACACGAATGCATCATGTGTGGAAGGGAGAAGGGGAGGAACGTGCCGGGCGTAAATTGGCGTAGATTCGAAAGAAAAAAAAGAAAGCGAGGGGGGGGGGAAAGACGCGCTGCGCTCGTTTGGATAAGCCAACTGTATGAACGCGTTCTTTATTATATCGCACGTATTGAGCTCGGATGGTTTATGGCGATGGCGAGTAATGGAATGGACCTCGTATATGTGTGTGTGTGAGTGAATGATGAGTTTTCCATCTGCTTGTTGGTCGTTGTTTTCGTCGTAAATCTCTTGTGCAGCAAGCAGCGAGCAGCAAGTAGCGAGCAGAAAGTCAAGTGGAGGAGGGGGAAATGATACGTAGAAGGGGGAGAACAGAGTGGCGCGCGTGTGCCAGGAGAAGGTGAAGAACGCCCAGAAAGAACGCGCGTGCGTGTGTGGATAAGTGAGGAATGACGCAAAGAAAGAGAAGAAGAAGAAGAAGGAGATGGAGAGATGCAATAAAGAAGATAATTTAAGCAATGTACGCAGTCCAATAACAAGAGAAAAAAGATGGGGAGGAGAAGGGCGATGAAATTCCCCCCCACAACGAGAAGAGAAATGCAGTAGGAAATATTTGGATTAGAATAGAATAGAAAATAGCGTTATTTTTGATATTCACAAGAGTGTAAGAGGAAGAGAGATTTCCCATGTGAAAAGAGAGAGAGAACAAGAGAATAAGAGAGAGAGAAAGTGTGGGAATATTTAGACGAGTATTTTCCCACGCGTGGGAACTTTTTCTCTTTCTTTCTTTTAGTCTCTCTCTTTTACTCTCTACGCTCTTACGCTCACTCTCACTCACTCCATCGGGTATGTTTCTCTCGTTCTTTTGTAAGATTGTATTTGCGTATTCAGTAACCGTCTAGTTCCTTTCCCACAGCCCATCCTTTTACGTCCTTCCTTCTTGTTACGGTTCCTTTTATCGCAACTCTCGACTTTCCATCACGTCCCACAGTCGTCTGTCTATCCTACCGCCCGTTCGCTTGTTTGACTATGCTCAACAACTGCCTTCTTTGTAGAATCGTTTTTTGGTTCTTTTCGAGCGAGGTACCAAACGTATCGTAACAAGGCATTTATCGGTCTGCTCGGTTGCAACAGTACAAGGATCAGTGCCTTTCAGGTGCTCAACGTTCAAAGCAAGCGTCTGCAAAGCTAGTGTGCTCAAGTCATTTGCGGTTGCACGGGTGCAATATTACAAGATCTCTCTGCCTTTGAGCTTTCAAGGATTTTGCGATTGCACGGTTGCAAATACTCCAAGATCAGCACTGGAAAGTCTCACGGTCAAGGCCTTTTGCGGTTGCACGGTTGCAATACTCAAGATTAGCGCCTTTGAGGTGTTCAAGACCAGGCTTCTTAAAAAGTCCATTCAAGGCCTTATCGGTTTGCACGGTTGCAACAGTACAAGATCAGCACTTCAAGTGCTCACGGTCAAGACGAGGATTCCCAAGACTTAAATCCAGCGTTCTTGCAAGGGTACCCAAGGCTTTCAGTTGCACGGATGCAACAGTACAAGATTAGCATCTTTGAGGTGCTCAAGACCCGCATGCTCATTAGCATATGGCAAGGCTTTCGGCTGCACGGTTGCAGCGTAACAAGATCAGTGCCTTTGAGGTGCTCAAGACCCGCATGCTCATTAGCATACGCCAAGGCTTTCAGTTGCACGGATGCAACAGTACAAGATCAGCACCTTTGAAGTGCTCAAGACCCGCATGCTCATTAGCATACGCCAAGGCTTTCAGTTGCACGGATGCAGCGTAACAAGATCAGTGCCTTTGAGGTGCGCAAGACCCACATGCTCATTAGCATATGGCAAGGGCTTCGGTTGCACGGTTGCAACAGTACAAGATCAAGCACCTTTGAGGTGCTCAAGACTCGCATGCTCATTGGCATATGCCAAGGCTGTCGGTTGTACGGTTGCAGCGTAACAAGATTAGCACTTTCAAGGTGTTTACTTTCATGACTCGCATTCCCAAGACTCTCAAAACTGGCTCTCCCCCATTGGCGTACCCAGAGCTTTCTATCGGTTTGCACAATTTGTAATGCACCATTAGCGCATTTGAAGTGCTCACGTTTCATGTTTGCATTCTCAACTCTCAAGCCTAGCTTTTCAGCAACCATATTCAAGGCCTTTGCGGTTGCAGCAATGTGCACCGTAACAAGACTAGCACTTTCAGTGTTCACATTCAAGCTCGCATTCCCAAGACTTCCAAGGCCAGTGCCGTTCTTACAATCATGCCCAAGACTCGCGGTTGTACGGCTGCATCATACCAAGATTAGCGCCTTTGAGGTGTTTACGCACAAGATTGCAGTTCCAAGACTCCCAGGTCAAGCGTTCTTGCAAGCGTACCCAAGACTTTCGGTTGCACGGTTGCAACATGACAAGGTCAGCGCCTTTGAGGTGCTCACGTTCAAGACTAGCATTCCCAAGACTCCCAAGTCCAGCCTTCTTACAAGGGTACCCAAGACTTTCGGTTGCACGGATGCAATGTTCAAGATGAGCGCCTTTGACGTGCTCACTTTCAACATTGCATTTCAAAACTTTGCACGAGATTGCATTTCCAAGACTCCCAAGACTGGCATTCCCATTAGCGTAGCCAAGGGCTTTGCGGTTGCGCCAATATGCAGCATTCCAGGTCAGCACCTTTGAGGTGCTCACGTTACCGACTAGCGCTGCACTGTTGCAGTGCTCCAAGACTGGCACCTTTGAGATGTTTCCGCTCCAGACTCGCATACCCATTAACGTGTACCCAAGACTCGCATTCTCATTAGCGTTTACCCAAGACTTTTGGGTGCCCGGTTGCAACATTACAACATCAGCACCATTGAGCTGCCCATTTCTAGACTTTTAATCGTGCACTTGACCAACCTCGTCGCCGCTTGTCGGAAAGCTAAAAGATTCGCCTCCCCAAGGTCAAGACTAGCTTTCCCACGAGCGTAGCCAAGTGTTTTGCCAACTGCAAGGTTACCAAATGATGAACCTTTTTAGGCCAGCGCAAAAGCAGGTTCCCAGCAAGTGTTTGCAAGTTTTTTTGCTATGAGGCAGACCCAAAAACCAACCGCCATGGGGCATGCGGCATTTCTTTTCTGTTTGGCCGACCTACGCAAGTTAAAGTAAATGACCTAACCCTCATGCATGTTTTTGAACATTTTTTAATCCTAACGACGTTTACTTGATCATTTCTCTGTCGGTTATCAGTGCAGGCTTGTTGCACAATGGTCCGGAACATGCGCTAATGCACACGGTTTTATAAGCAACTTCTTGATGACGTTTCTCTGTTGACCCCACTAGTGTCATGGATAAGAGTAGAGAAAACCAATATATTATAAGAAGGCAATTTATTTGTCTTGAACGGCTGCAAAAAATCAACGTGTGGGAGCTAGCGTTGCCATTTATTTGTCAGTTAGATGCCAGTAACACTTTGGCCACTTTCTTCTTGGACAGTTGAACGACCATCCGACGCACCATGTCTATTACAAAACCCTCTTACAAGATATATCCAAAAATGATAGACTTGCGAACCCATACTCTTGTTTATGTCAATCATGATACCTCATCCAATGCCTGACCTCCCTCCCAACATCATCCCATGCAACCAGCCCACAATCTAATTCCCTCCGTACCTTATCCACACCAGCAGGTTTCAAACTCGCACAATGACAAGAAACCGTAACAAGTTGATTTCGAAGAGCCGAAAACGACGGACTAGGCCTTTCACAATCTTGTACTGACGGAGCCACATACTATTTTTTCAAAAACATACTTAGATCCACTCAAATATATCCATTTAAACAATTATGGATGCCCTACCTTGATAGGCCCATAAACCTTTCGCTCAGAAACTTTACAAGCCACACTCTTCAACAACCCTTCCACACGACATAGCCTGCATAATGTTGGATTGGATCCTGTTACGGGTGTTTTGTGTTTGCAGGGTTGGGTTGGGAGGATTGTGTGTGCGGAGGGGAGGTGCCGGGTTTGGAGGGGGTTTGTTGGGAAGAGCGGGTGCAAGGGTGGTTGTGGCATGGTGTTTGGATGTGTGTACTTGGGTAGGGTTGTTGTGTGTAAATGTGTTAAAGAAGGTTGTGATATCTGTTTTTTAAAACTCAGTTTTTTTGCAAGGTTTATGTTCGGACATTTTTTTCTAAATCATCTTGTTTTCATTCGTTTTCCAATTTCTCGAGACATTCCATAAAAGTTATCTGTTAATTCTGTAAAACATTATCCATATCGCAATTACCTCAAAAATAAATCCGGAAAGTGTTTGGACAAGTGTAAAGTAAAATGCTGTCAAAACTGTCAAGTGTTTTTCTAGAATTTGACTCTATATTTCTTGATCAATGTCAATGTACACCATAGCGATATCACACACACAACAGCCAATAACGAAAAACCAAGTCATACAACCATTCCAGATATCCAGTAACCATCCCATTCCAACAATCAACGCACTCGCCTCACTCTTCTCCACAATAAAAACAAAAACGTATAGACAAAAAACCAACTAAAGTTCTACCCATCGGAGCCTATTACGTAAGACAAAAGCCACGACTCCAACACACTACAACAACCTTCAAGCCCCGTTTCCACCACACGTCTTGATCATCAATATGCCAACGAACCTCGACATTCCACCCGCCCGCTACGGCCACGAACTCTACACCCTCACTCCACACACCCCCGACACAATCCAATCCCAATGCAAAAAAATAACCACCCACATTCAATCCACGGCCATTCCAACGGGTATACTCGTCGGACGAGGTGTTAATGAGCATTTACGTTGGTACACGCCTCATACACCATCAACGGTAGTGGAGTTTGGGGTTTTGTATATCCCGTGTGATGTCTTTGGTGGTGCATTCTCCTCCCCTCCATCACAACAATCAACATTACACAATGATATTCCACTGCACATTTGGGGATCCATAACCCATCCAACACTCTTAACACACCTCCCCACCACATCCTTCCATTCCCTCCTATTCGACTACTCCACATGGCGATACATGACACTCTCACCAACCGTGCTAAAACACTGGCACACCATTCTGGTTGAAGAAGGGTGGATTGGGTTTGATGCCTATGTCGCCAGTGTGCGTGCGGGGAATGAGGTTGGATACGAGTGGGAGAATCCGACGCATTTGGTTTTACCTTGTGAGGATGTCAAGGTGTTTATCAAAAAGAGGGGCTTGTTGGTGAATCAGAGGCAGATTGTGTCGGCGCCACTAAAAGGACATGAACAGATGGATCGTCATCCATACTTGGACACGTTAAAGGAATTGTATGAACGGGTGTTTGTTGGGAGTGGGTTATTTGACAAGGTTGTGTTGAGACGGGATGCCTACCCTGTTCAGACGAGAGGTCATATTGGGGTGTGGTTCCAGGTTTTCAAGAAGAAAAGTGGGTTGCAAACATGAAAGAGCATCTCCCGTCCCTCACAAACAGCAGAATTACAGAATTTATACATTAAAAAAAACAGACACACAGAGAAGAGAGAAAATTACATAAAACAAAAAGCCCATAGTGAAAACCCCCAAAAAGCCGGACAAAACATTGGGAACCTTGATAATCCGTAAATCCCCTTCCAAAACAACAACAACAAGAAACCAAGCCAAAAAAAAAAAAAAAAACAAAACCCCATTTTGCATTCACATCAAAACGAAAAGGAAAAAAAAGAATATAGAAAAAAAATTTCACCATCACAAAATACCATCACATACATCTATGACTGATCCCCAGAACTTGATTCCAATACGGCGCTCACAACAGATAGATTCCCGTCATGCTTTACCTCTCCATCCGTCGTCCCATCCACAGCCGTCCCATTCGCAGTCGTCCCATCCGCAGTCGCCCCATCAACAATCGTCCCACCCGCAGTCGTGCCATCCGCTGCCGGCCCATCCACAGGCGTTTCGGTGGCTTCCTGACCTGCAGCAACATCTTGTACCTCACTACTCCCCTCATTGACTTCGGTGGTGGCCTTGCACTGCAAGTGGAGCAGACCCGACTTGCTCGGATTCCTGTGCAGCGGGCACACCACTCGCGGACGGATCAGGAGTCGCAGGAGACGGAACAGGTGTCTGCGGCGTATTCTCACTATTCTCATCCTCATTGTTGGTCTCGGCTTCTTGTAAAGACCGTCGTATAGCTTCCATAATCATCAACTCTTCCAAATCAGCGCCCATGTTCCGCATCGCTACACCACGTTAATACACTTTTACGAGCAATAAAAAAAAAAGAATGTACATACCTTCCAGATAATTCATGCCCAAATCCCCACCGGCTAATCTATCTCTTGGTGGCCTTCGTCGCTGACTTGCAGTATCATGACCAGACCTTCGAGACCGAGACGAACCGGATTGAGGTGATACACCCGTCATACTCTCTACCAACGCTGCAGCGGCCGCAGCTGCCCCAGAAAGGTCGCGGTCAGGATCAAGCCTTTAAAAGAAACGGAAAGAAAAGAATTTTAGTCAAAAGTCTTTTGCAAGAGAAAGAACAAGAAATGTACATTCGCCGTCGTGATGAGCTGCCACCGTGCTGTCCCAGAGGAAAGGTCATACGTCGTTGGTTCGCCGCACGCACTAACGCGAGTTGCTGTTGTTTTCGCAACCAGTCCGGTCGAAGATCATCTATATCGTTACATTTTTGTCTGTCATTACCTTTTCACATTCCCCCAATAAACGAATCACTAGTCCCACTTACCGGATGTAACGACCAGCGCACTCTTATGACTGACACTCTGTCTTCGTTTTGATGTGACTGGCGGGAGGGGAGGTGCCAACATTTCCTTTTGCTCAGGCCCACCAGCCCCATGCGCAGGCCCACCATTCTTTTCTTCCTTGAATGCCTCGGGATAGGCTTCCATCAATTTAATCTTATATTCCGGGGACCCCGGCGGATGATACAGAATCCCAAAGTTGGCTTCAACACAAAATGGACATGAGGCGGGTTCTAACGTTGCTTCGGGGCGTTTAATTTGCACAAAGCACTCTGTACAAATGGGTTGATCACAACAGCGGGAATAGTTGACGTTTGCAGGGTAGTACTATTCAGAAAATGATTGTCAGCAACTGTGTTTTTACAAAATCATTTTTTCATGACTTTTCATTACCAAAAAGCAAATGGGGCATTCAATGGGATACTTGTAAAGGTCTTCTGCACGAATCAGTGACAGAGACTCTTGCGCCACCAACTGGCTAGGCATCGACACCGACCGCTTTCCTTTCAATGAAAATGTACTGGATGAGGAAGACGAAGGTTGACGGTCGTGGCTGGTCCGCCGTGCCGGAGTCCAGGCCAACCCATCACGTGCAGAGATGGAGAAGCCTTCGGGTACCACACTGGCTCTACGACTTGTTGAGCCAGAGGACACTGGTGGCGTAGGTGTCGGAGCGATTTCGGGTTTGTCGGTCATCTCGGCCAGTCCTTTGTAGAAAGGTGACATTCGGCGTTCTACGATAAGGCGCTTGACGACCTGTATATCCCAGTCTTGTGGCGAGTTTGGATATACTCCATCCTTGAATGGGATCACTTGCTACATGATGGTCAACAAATGTCAATGGTCGTCCATACTCTTTTCAAGCGTTGGATCACATACCCCCTCGTCCACTCTGATATCGGCGATATCGTCCTCCTTTGCCTTTGCAAATGAGTTGCCCATGTTTTCACAAAAGGATGGATAGGGATATCTAGCACAAGGTATACCTGCACGATCAAACATAATAGAAAGTAACGATTTAGAACGAGTATCTCGTCGCAAACGATTGCCAGGTAATGTGTTTTGGACATGGATGAAAGATCACTGCAAAGTCCAGGTTCTTGTGATGCAATGGTCATTGCCCTCAATCTCCCCACACTCTGGCATTCGACAGACAGTCCACCCCTTGCTTCACATTACCTCACACGTCAGAGACAGCAGAACCCAACTTTAAAGAACGGGGTACGAAAACAAATGCCGGCCGGTCCCAAGACGACGGAAAAAGTCAGATTTGTTTTCGTTTTTCGGCTGTCAATGCGCCTCCTGACTTCGCTACACCGATCCGATAACCGTTTTTTTTGTCCAAAGTAGACTCGTTGAGGTCGAAACAGCTTTCTAAAATTGTTGCCCAACAAAAAAAAAGGGAGAGACACACACAGTTACAATGGGCCGTGATCCCTTTTGTCAAACCCTGCATCCTTGCTCATCCGCTTACCAGAAAGCCTTTTGAATACGTCTTGGCGCTTTTCGTTTCTCGCTTCCGCAAATACCCAAACTAGACGAACGCAGCACTTGCAAACCTCCAGTAACAAAAAGAAAAGCCGTAAAAGCGGTAATGACCCCCAAATGCCTTCCTTCCCAAATTGCACCTTCCTCGTTGCAGTCCCAGCAAAGCTTACAGTTTGGCTACCACGCGTTGAGGCCAAGGCAGAGATACGGTTACTAAGCATGTGATGTGGTAGTTTTGACTCATCTCATGTGATTTGCGTGATAAACAAAGCGCATTTTGCGATATTCCATTTGGGGTATTGGAAAAAAATAATCATTTAAAGGTTCATTTTTTAATAGATGACATGGTATTTACAATAGATGCGAAATGCCTCGTGTAAAATCAAATACTTTCACCGCTCCATTGGCAAGTCCCCATGCAATATGTCCATCGCCTACCTCCACCACACCTCGTACAATCTTTCCATTGAACGTGAGTTTTCTAGAGGCTCCTCCGACCCATGGTTCGTATATATACACGTCTGCGCCTGCCCTTCTTTTCAGCCATATGAAGCTGGATGTTGCTCCCAAGTCCCGCGTCCACAACGACGAAGTTGGCACATGAATGGGGATGCACACGGACTTTTGCCTCTCGGGAGAGACACGTTCAAACCATACACCATCGTCATTACTACTTATAATATACCCGTGAGTAAATCCGTAGTCGAACATTTGCTTTTGGGAGTCCTTTGATCGGTGGATCTGGTCCAATTGTTTGCCGGTGCGATCATAAATAACTACCAAATCACCTTGTAATGATACCAAATATTCCCCGTAAAGCCCAAAAAAGGAGCGCTGAGCATAAAAGTGCTATTAGCTTACAAGTGAGGAATCCATTGGGTTTTTATGGATGCCTTACATGGTCAAAGTGATCTGGTTTTATAATCCCCACAGTTTCTCCAGTTCGCAACTCCCATATCCAAATACTTCCATCTTGTGCGGAAGAGTATACACGATTACAATGCAGTCGCACCTCAATGATCGAGCATGTGTGTCCGTCCAATGTGCGAATAAGGTTCTTGGTTCGTAGATCCCAAATGTATATTCTCCTAAAATCACGCGGCCGTAAACATACGACAAGTACGTCTAAAACCTCTGCGCGTTCTTTGCAGCACGTACCTATCAAAACTTGCAATAACAATCACACCATCTTCACCTGAAATCTCAAAGTCCACCGAAATGACAGTTCCACCCTCAAGTTCAGCGATGCAACTTTGTTTGTCAAGATCCCACACTTTGACAGTCCGATCGTAGGATCCACTGACCATAATGTTCTTTTTGATTCGTACGGCGTGCACTTTGTCGCTATGCAGGTCAAGGACATACTCCACAGGTGAATTGTGAAAGAAATTGTAATGTTTGGCGCAGGTGTGTTTTGCATGTGGGTCCAGTTGTCTTGGTATGCGCCAAGGACACCGTCGGTGCATCTCGTCGAGGCGCTGCTGCCATAATGCTGCGGTATTTTTGAACGTATGCCATGTACGAGATACCTTTAAAAGCGAAACATTGAATGAATGCCTACGAATGCGTGCATCGCAAACATAACAGGCGTTGTCTTCCTACTCGACCCATGGCGCCCAAATCCGGGATATCAAGATATCGGGCAACTTTCAGTGAAATCTCCAAAGGAAGTTGTCCAACAAAGTCTACTGTCTCCGTACGCTTTGCTTTGAGGAGCGGTAAGAGCGTCTCGACATCGCCATACTTGCATTTCTTGACGAGCTCGGCGAGACTAAACTAAACGGGGTCAGCGCAATTGACGTGCAGTCTCGACACGAATGTAACATACAATGCTCGACGTGTCGCTGCGGATGAGGAGGAAAAGGCCTCAATAGCCTTGTTCAGTTCGTCTGGCAACTTTACTGTGCCCATCTCACCCATGACCCATCACATTCTTCAAAAGCACAGCCCAACATTTGAACTATGAACTGGCGATGCTTGCAATTTAGCCAAAATAGGCAAGTCCTGCATACGTCATCCATTTTGAAAGATTATAAACAAAACCCCATCGCAAAGTTCCTCGGTGGAAACTCAGATCTTACCCATCATCGCGCACTAATTCAGAAACAATAACAATAATACAGTAAATAAACTATGTCCAAAGTCTAACCATGCCATACGCTTGCATTCGATGCTACGGAATCTCTTCCTCTAAAAGAGAACCCATCTACGTCATTCAACCCACGGTCCAAAGATCCAGACGGAGTGAGAGACGGTGGCTCTTCTGTGAATTGCTCATCAAAGAAGCTGACGTCGTAGTCGTCTCTCTGTCATCCATGCCACCAGTTTTAGTCATACGGCCTTAACAATAATATGACACATCCAAAACTCACCAGTTCTGGTCTGAAAGGTACTTCTACCTCCTTATTAAACAGCTTGATCCAGTCTACACCCTTGAAGAATGCATGCTGCTGTACCATCTTTCGCACCAATCTTTTCGCAGGGTTTCGGTCTAGGATTCTGTGAATGAAATCTTGTGCCAGAGGTGATACGTGCGACGGGAATTCGATGGGCGCGTCGAGGATGTTTAACCGGATCTCTTCGCGGTCTTCAGAGTAAAAGGGATGGAAACCGCAAAGCATTTCAAATACCACCACACCGTAAGCCCAATAGTCGGCTGCTGCGGTGTGCGGATGTCCTTGCAACACTTCTGGAGCCTAATCATGAATGTCAACAATAGTCAGCACATGAAAACAGCATCTTATATCATGGAGTTGAAGCATACCAGATATTCCAACGTTCCAACCACAGAGATTGTATCAGAGTCTTCATCTTCTGGGATGTCATTCTCGTTTTCATGCTTACTGAGTCCGAAATCCGTGATTTTGACATGCCCGTCCCTCGTTAATAGGATATTTTCTAGTTTCAGATCTCTAGAAATTCCAAACAACAGGTGAGTTACTTTTCTTGGGGGGAGGGTATGAGCGTACCATGACAGTAACTTACCGATAAATAATACCTTTCCCATGAAGACATTCCAAACCCAATAACAACTCTGCAGCATAAAACCGAACTCTCTCCTCCGAAAATCGGCCAAAGTGACTAACGTGAAAGTACAACTCCCCACCGTTCACATACTCCATTACCAGATAAAGACGCTCGGGTGATTGGAATGCGTAGTGAAGACCAACGATGAAGGGGTGGTGAATTGAGCGCAAGATACGGCTTTCTGTTCGTGGATCGGTGGACGTTGGAGAAGAAGGAACATCTGTGTCTATAGACGCTTGCGGTTTTGTGAGGACTTTGATGGCGTAGACCTTTTGGGTTGATTTTCGACTGCAGAGCAGGACCTAAAGGTGTCAATGGATCAGCACTTGCACTCTAGTACGAAAGCGTGTGTCGGAGACTGTTTCTACCTTTGCAAACTTTCCTCTTCCAATAACTTTATGTATCTCAAAGTCCGCCATCGTCATTTTAACTTCCTTCTCCTTTCCTCCCACTTCCGGAATCTCACTGTTATCTTTCACCAAAGCCGGTTCCGCTCTTGCAAGCTCGGACGCTACCGGACTTGGCGAAGGTGCCTCACTTGGACTCTTCGTTTCGACTTCTTTCCCACCACCCACGTGTGCACCCACTTTTAAGCAATTAACCCAGTCCGCATATTCACCCTCAGACCCGGCAGCCATGACAACCTTCTCCCCATTCTTTTGTAAAACCACAAATACAAATGGGCGCTTGTACATTCCGGATTCTACTCTCTCCACAGCACATCCGTCCAATTGAATGATAATTGTGCCCCGCTCAGTAGCAAACGATGAGATGACTGCCTCGTTTTTTGTGCTTGGGCGAAGAATCAAGGTACGGTTATCGAGATTGACCCAATGTGACGTCCATGCTTTTTTGGTTGCGTTGTGAATATGTAACCAACCCTCTTTGTATAGTGTGGTCGGAATCTGAATCGGACGGTTCATGGCTCTACTGAACGAAGAGGAAGAAGAGGAAAAAGATGTAGTCCGGGGAATCGTCGAGACGGGTGCTGTAGTTGACGAGGAGAGCGCCTTGAAAACTTTGAAGAGCTCGCCGTATTCTGGTGAACTTTCTTCCTCGGCATTGACGCCAAAAAATCCTGCGAGTTTTGCAACACGTTTCGCGGAGGGTGCTTGTTGCTCTTCCAAAGTGTATGTACTCTCGAAGCTACGGAGTTCGTTATGGGATATCTACATTGACGAGTACTTATTACTTGACATATTCTGCGTCGAGCTGGTGCAAGTGATACTTACCGGCTTATGCCTCAACAAGTTTTTAGTTGCCTTTCTCTTGAACAAGAAGAATTCATTATCTGTCCACTTTAGCATTATATCGTACATCTTCTCATCACCGTGCAGCTCCCGTTCATCTAGACAGCATCATTAGTATCATCAGCTGAAAATCGAATGACGGTCCGGGGAAATAACTCACTTCCAGAATGCGGCGCACATAGAAACAGGCCATACTGTTCTCCTGTATCTTTAATCATCAACTTATTCATTAAGGCTAACTTTGCCTCTGCTACAGAGGCAGGCATTGGAAGACGGAGGTTACTGTAGGTAAGATTGCCAAAGTGAACACGAACAATGAACTGAGATGCGGCGTTGGGGAGGGGTGGTGGTGGACCAATCGATAGCGGCTGATACGTTTGAGAGCGTTGGTTAGCCATTGAAAAAACATGTTCAAAGATGGTCATCGTATAAAACATACTCTATCCCCTTTTGACGAACGTTTGGCGATCATACTTTGAATCTCATCCATCTCTTTCTGTTTTGCGATACCAAAAAAGTCTGCAAGCTTTTCTGTTCGTTTGGCTGGTTCCTATCGCATTCAAATTCTGTTAAGAACCGTGCGGAAACTGACAAACAAGCCACTTTCGTACACGAACCTGCGACGCAACTGTCCCTCCTGATGCAGCATTCATCAACTCGCCGGCTACTGAATGTCTCGATCGCAGATTGAACAAGGCAGCGCTGCTCTTTTTGCTCACCGTTGCTGACATTGGGCGTGATGGCTTTTGATGGACAACTACCGGTGGATCAAAGAGAGAGCTGACCGATGCGGAAGCTGAGCGGCGACGGCTTTGGACAACGTTAGCGGGTCCTGCATCACCTGTTGACACATTAGGATCCTGTCAGAGGTGAAATTGGTAGTCAACAAAAATGTGAGATGAAGAATGAGCAGTTTTCGGCGCAAGCTATCACAAACATACCTCTGGCTGGTTGAGGTTGATCAAACTCTTGCTACTGCTTCCCTTCAGAAGCCCCTCTTCGCTATAACTATCTCCACTCTTCCTCAAGGCCTTTGACGGCCGCCTCTGAGGTGAATTCACACTCTTCCGGTTCTCAATGCCGAGAACATATGCCAGCTTTTGTGATCTCAACGCGTCATTACGTCGCTTGAGGTCTTCGGCTTCCCTCGCTTCTTTGACTACGAGAGCATCTAGGTCAGTACTGGATGGTAGACCGAGGATACCCGCCAGCTTGGCTGTGCGCTTGTGAACCTGCCAATGGGGGTAAGCAAACAATGGTATCAAAACCGTTTGACGTCCTTAGAGCTTTTCTTACCACTTTGCGGAACGAGTACTTGGAAGTTCGATTCCACGGTTCAAAAGGCTTCTCTGCTGGCTCCAGGAATCTCGATTCTGTTTCATCTGGGAACGTAATTTCAGCATTCAGGACTTCAACATGAAAAAATCCAGAGGATAACCGGGGCCATTCCTACCATTGACCCACAAACCCCACCCAATCTCCTCTTCCAACCCCTCAACAGCCACCAAGATCTTGACAACATCCTCAACTTTGGTTTCCGATCCTACTACAATCCACCGAGTCTTTGACTTTTTTTCCTCTATTTGCACAGGTATTGACCACTTGATTTCTGATTTTCGGCGCAGACGGAGTTTAATTGTGGAGGGCGGTGGGGCATGTATGTGATCTATGGGTGTATTTGGATCTATGCGAGTTTCGATGGGGGTGCCTTAAAACAAAGAACAGCAGGCTTTTATTTAGCGTGCTGGACGGTAGTAGCTGACAGCATGCCCACAACACCTCACCATTCATTCCAACGTCCATTAGAAATACCCTAAAACTCTCTAAAACCTCCACAACTCCCATCTTGTTCAAAGCCTCCATTCGTACTTCGTTGACGGTAGTGTTTGGAGATACGGTGAACATGTTGCAGGTATCGTCCTCCAAGTACATAAAAACAGGTACAGAGCCATCTGTCCGTAATGGTGCAGCCATCTTTGCGTCGTATAAAGGTTGTGCCTGTGGGGGAGCGGCATTCGGATCCTCCAAGGTGGGAAATTGTAGAGCGAGAGGAGAGAAATTAAAAGTTGGAAGTTCGGTAGTGAGGGCGGTTGTGACATTATCATTAGGACTATCAGCGTCAACTCCTTTTGTATCGATTCGAAGCGGCCCGAGAGATGGACCTTGGCGTAGCGAATCGCTGGCATGAGATGCTTGTCGAGTATGTGCACCGGACGACGAACGAGGGCTATATGATTGTTGGGATGACAATCGGGCACCGCTTCCCGGAGGACCAAAATTGAGCGTACTTCGAGCACTCTCTGGGTACGAGCTGAATGCAAAGTTGCCCAACGAAAGGGTACTTCCAATCTCTGGTCCAAATCGCTCTTTTATCCGCTGTGAAAGCTCCTGCAGGTTGGAGAATGTGGGCAATTCATCGCTCTTGGTAACCGTAGATGCCGACGACATGGATTTACTGCGATCCAAGGAAGCCAAGGGCGAGTTTATATGGCTTAGAGAAAGTGCTGGCCCCATCCCAATGACTGTCACTGGTCTTGACGGCTTCGTTGCGCTGCCTGGAACAGGCGGTGGTGGGGTGGCACTCCTCCTCGAGTTCAAGGAAGTACTTGGGGCATCTTCGAGAATCGGATCGTCTTTGATGAGCGTATGCTGCGTTGAAACTTTTGACAAATGTCTCTCGATTTTGAAGCTGGGCTCGAAAATGGGAAGACCAATATCCAAATCCTCCGTCTTCGTCAAAACTGAACTCTTGACAAATGTCCCACCGTCCATCCCCATAACATCGCCGCCATTTTCATCATCACAAGCACCTCGCAAAGCAGATGCGGTAACCAACGTCGGCGGATCTTCTGTGGGCCATAGTCTTTCCTCTAGTTTTCCATGATATCGAAATTCGTTGTCATTGTTCTCGCGTCTGCCCCATGCTCCACCTCTTGTCTTTGCATCTAACGTAGAGGAAACCGCTCCCGTCGGCTTCTTTTCCGGTAGTCCTGGAAGGTCAGCTAAGGCGGCAGGGTATTTGTCTGATTGCGTGGCATCGATGGACTTTGACCGGCTATGCAAGGACATTATCGGGTTTTGGCCTTGAAGATAGTCATATAACAACCTCGTGAGAGTAGCTACTTTGTTTTAAATATATTCTTCACACTGCCCAAAAGAAAATAAAAAACTCCCCGAGCTGGCTTGTGCTTGACCAAAAACTCAGCTGACAGCACGTTTTAGCTTCGTAAGTTAACTTGTATTAGTTATGAGGTTCCCAGCTACCGGGGGAATGCACAGTATTCCTTGACGGTAGCGTATGGATGGCTCCAATAATACTTTGTAAATTAAAAGAGCACCAGACAATGGATGCTATTTATAGGTGGATTCCATATTCATTCGATAGGACAATAAACCGAGGGTGATCGGCAGAGCATGTAAATTGCGCAAGAAATTACGATAACATGTTTGAAAACAAAAGTTACAGGAAATGGACATTCTAAAGACAGCATTTTGAAAAGAAAAAAAAAAAAAAGTTTCTACTACATCACATCTAGGATATGCTCAGAGTTGCGATTTGTTTGGTAGAGCAGGGACAGCCTCCCTCACATATCCTTCTCTAGATTCAACTTTTCTCCATTCTCTTTCGTCGACATTATCCTCTTCATCACTGTTTCCTTCTGTCTGAACACCACTTACACTTGTATGATTGTTTTTACCCTTTTTGCGGTGCTTGGTGATAACCGTTTCATTATGGTCATTAGCGGGTTTGTGCCCGAGACTCGTCTGAGATAGACGAAGGCTGGCGCGAGAACCGAGTTCGTTTAGTTTCGTCAATTTACTGGATGTTTCTTCGTCGTCATCGTTGTCTAGTTCGTTTGATTCTGCAGGCTGCTTCTTTTTAGTGATCTTGTTGGTTTTTTGGTGTTCTGATGGTGGTTCGCTTTCAGAGGAGGACTTGTGCGTTTTGTGGGTAGAGCTGGTTGTCGACTCGTCCTCGGTAGTGTGATCTGGCCGCGACTTTTGTAGTGTACGGGTGGATCTGGTTGTAGACTCGTCATCTGAAGTAACATCCGGCCGTGACTTTTGCACCAGTTTACGGGTGGATTTGGTAGTAATTGCCTCGTCCTCTGAAACATCCGGTCGTGACTTTTGCAGCAGTTTACGGGTGGATTTTGTTGTCCCCTCGCTGTCATTGTTCCTAATGTCTGATCGCGACTTGTGGGAATTGGACTGCATAACACGAACTTCGCCAGATTCACCGTACACCTCGTGCGCATCTGATGACGGCTCCGGAGTGACGATTTCTTCAATTTGGTGGTCAGTTACTTCGGTAGGAGGTCTGGCAATATGCTTGCGGCGTGTAGTGATTTCCTCGTCGTTTTCACTTTCCGCCTCTGCCGCCGCTTTCTTGGGCTTGGATTTGCCGGTTAGAATCTCTTCCTCGTCATCGGTAACATGCTTTTGTTTTCTGCTGCGAACGGTGGTGGTTTCCTCGTCGTCCTCATGTACCTCTGCATTGGTTGCTTTCTTCCCCGGGTGAGACTTTACGGTCTTTTCCACTTCGTCCTTTTGTTCTTGTCCTTGCTTTTTCCCTCCTTTGTTGGTAACGGGTGCGACTTTCTCTTCCTCCCGGGCGCGGACGGCAGCAGGTTCCGCGATCTCCTCCTTGCTTTTGTATATTTTGCGGTACTTGTGGGGACTACCAATGCGTTCTTGTGAGGTCTCAACTGGTGTTCTGCTTGTTTGAGATACGTCGCGTCCTTCGTCGTGTTTTCGAGCGACCTGTTCTGATGCTTTCTTGGGCTTTGCTTGTTCAACTTTCTCTACGCGTTTCGCCTCTGCAGGGGCCTGTTTGGAATTGGGCTGTTTGCTTACCACTTTCTTGTGTGCGGCTGGTTCAACAAGCTCGTTTTCTGGTACATGTGGAGGCTGGCTACTCGACCTCTTGGCCTTCACCTTCTTCCGTATGCGAGCGGCCATCTCCCCCAATCTCCGACCTCGTCCACTGTCGCTTTCCTCATCCTCAGTAGCTTCCTCGGTCACCGCTGGGTGTCCTTTCTTTGGCAATTTGCGGATGCCTGCCATAAACTCATTTCTCTGTGTCTGCCCCGCTAGCCCCTTGACAGGATGTTCAGAGACAATGGGTGCATTGACATTATATTTACCGCGGATGAAGGGATCATTGTTCGAGACGACCACGTAGGCCCCGTTATGTGTCAGCTCATCGACGGATTGAATGCGGTGGCCGTCGAGGGCATAGAGCTTCTGAATCATACCCGTCACGAGGTGAATCTGGGTATTGAGATTCTCCAAGAGCTGTAACGGGCGACCTTTCAGCTTACATTGACATCCATCTCTTCAAAGGCAAACTGGTCACCTACCCTCTGTAGATTTGGGAACCGCTTTTTGGTAACCGTGACAGTTTGTCCAATATGATACAAATCTCCATTTGGAAAAAACGTTACAACACGGGGAAACTGCAAGCATTCAAAAAAAGCATAAGAAAAGTCTCCCCAACATTTGTGCCAGAACGTTCGACTTACGTCGTCTTCATGTTTGTTAGCCTGTGCAGGATGCTCTATATGGTATGTTGTTTGCTTGAAACCGTCCGCAACGGCTGCAACCAGGTTCTGCCCATCATGAATCTGACGGAGATTGCTAATTTTGTGACCATTTTCTGCGTCGTAAAGTCTTCGGACGCTGATGCGGAGGAGTTCTGTAAGGTTTTTGAGGAGCTGAGGGAAATGGCGTTAATAAATCAACAGAAATGCATTGAGCATTAAGAAAAGGTGTAAATAGTAACGTACCTGATCAAATGTTCGACAGTTTCGGTAGTTCAAAATCATCTTGATTCCAGCAGATGCACCATCCCCATTTGTGAAGACGGTGACTTTGTAGGCTTTGCTCTGCACCAAACCAATTGCCGTTAGAAAATGCTTTTACAACGCAGTAGCGTGATACTCACTGTAGGTCCAAAGATGGGTCGCTCTGGCTCTTTCTTACGCCGCTCTTGCACCTCCTTTGGCGCCTTCGAAGTTCCAAACCGCTCCTTGATAATATTCACTCCCCACCCACTCGGACGCTTTGTTCGGATGAGGGCAGACTTTTCTCTGGATTCACTATCGCCATTTGTCATGCCGGACACGGCTGATGGGGGTATATCGGCGGTAATGAGGTAGGGCACCTTTTTGAAACTTTCGCCACCTGTTGCCACGTAGACGGCGCCATCTTTCAGGTCGTCTAGTGTTCGGATGATGTGACCGTCGAGGGTGAATACTTTGCGGACAGCGCCATTGACGAGGTTGATCTCGTCAGAGAGTCTGGAAAGAAACTGGATAACAAACTAAGCGTTCAGTTGCATCAAACAATCGTATTCGGCCAGTACAAATGTATACCTGTTCAAAGTTGCGGTAGACTCGGGTGTTGATCACCAACTTCTTCCCTGGCTCATACAAGTCTCCGTTGCGGAATACTCGAATCCGTTTACTTCGGAACTCGTCGAGAGACATGGTACTATGACGTTAAGGCACGGGTAGTTGGGAGATGGATATGATCCCGCAGTAATCCACACCGTATTATCTGATGAGCACCTTTGAGAAATGCAATATGACTGTGCGCAACGTTAATCCAGAACAAAAATAATAAAGAAAAACCAAAAGGCCCACACTGGGCGGACGGTTTTGCCTCTCTTGAGCCGAATTCCCAAATGCAAGCGGCGCAATCCAGTAGTAATTCGCAAACAATACTGGGATGCCAATGTGTCTATTTTTATCGCTTTGAACTGATCCTCGTCGGTTCAAGGATGAGGGCAGCTAAGTATGCGCGGGAGCAAACATGTGGCTTTGGTTCAGTCGGTCATGACAGAGGACGATCCCAATTGCTGACCTCTGGGAAGACATGACCAGCGGAGTTGATTACGTAACGCCTGAGCCAGGGTTGGGAGTAAGGGGTTGGGTTAAAACTCCGAGCGATCAAACCTACGGCTGTGCTGCATGTGCCATGATCTGACTGTGTTTAAATAAGCACGAATGTGTGAGCTAATAACTGCCCACCTATGTGTTCGTTTGTTCCGTAACCATAGAGTTAGGTATGAAGACGCATGGACAAATGCTCTTCGTTTTGCGTGTGTCAAGAACCCAGTGTTCTAACGCTATCAACCATGGCAGCATTGAGAACGCTATTTCTTTGAAAAAGTTTCCCAAATGGACGTTGCCCTCTTAAGATCTGATAGATCATGAACACTAACGAGGAACAGAAAGCAAACAGACATGTGGACTTACGAGATACTCGTCAACGAACCTATTGGCTCGAATATGAACAAGGATGAGATTAGTACCTTATAAGACGACGAAACAAAAGCAGAACATGCTCTTCAATTGGGATGAACGTTCAAAGTTTAAAACTCTACGTTACGACCCAGTGTCATCTCAAACCCCCAACCATTCTTTGTTCCAACAGCAGGTTAAACTAATCAGAATTTCTTCCTTTATTGGATACACCCACATCCCAATTCAAAAGCACATATAAAAAAAAATCCAAACTTGATCTACGTAGATCCGTTATTTCATTCAAACAATTCCAAACCTATCACCAAGCTCATCCCCATTCATACAATTGTACACCGACCCACAAAGATTTGAAAAAAAAAAAAAAAAGAATAAACATAGGCTTGCTTGGACTTAGCCATCACACGACTGATCACGCTAGTTCCACTCTCTCCAACAATTCTGTAACCTCTCCGGCCTCTTCTTCTTCTTCCTCCATGAGGGGAAGGTAACCCCTCTTTGGTGATCCATGCAAGAGTTCCCGAACACCGTCAACAAACGCTCCGCTTGTTCTTGGCTCCGCGATACTGGCTTCCAAATCAACATCGTTCGATACAATATCCGTTGATGAGAATATTTTAGGCGGTTTGTAGAACTTTAGGAGGAGAGATGAAACTACGACAGACACGGAAGAGAGGGACATGGCCATGCCCGCAATCATTGCTGGTAGAGTGATTCCCCAAGGGGAAAAGATACCCATTGCAAGGGGAATCATGAGTATGTTACTACGAAGAGTCATAACGCGTTAGAATCTGAGATGAATGATATGAGAGATGTGAGCAAAAGACTTACTAAATAGTAGCCCACAAAAAGTTCATTCGAATCCTTCTAAATATCACTCTGCTCAAATCAATGGCCGTAACAACGTCTCCCAACTCGTCTCTCATCAACACGACACTTGCGGCTTCCACAGCAACGTCCGTGCCTCCATAGACAGCAATCCCCATATCCGCTTGAGCCAGACTTGCCGAATCGTTCACACCATCGCCTACCATCGCAACCACATGGCCATCAGCTTGAAATTGCGAGACCAGAGACTTTTTACCCGACGGTGTTACGCCGGCATGGATGGAGGAGGTGGGTATGCCGCACTGGCGAGCGATGGAGAGTGCGGTGAGATATTGGTCGCCTGTTACCATACAAACTTGGATGCCCATTTTCTTCAAGGCTGCAATCGTAGGTGGGGCGGCCGGTTTAAGTGTGTCTGCCAGTGCAATCAGGCCGACTGGCATTTGGTTGAATGCAACAAAAATTACGGTATGCCCATGGGATTCATGAGTCCGCTGCGAGTCGAGAATACCTGGCGGTATTGCACTGCATTTGTTGGACGTGAGGAAGGATTGGTTTCCGATCAAGACGTGGACAGGTTTGCCGCTGGGTGGTGTGACGGTGCATTGGACGCCTGATCCCATGACCGCCTCAAAAGTTTCGACCACATGGGGGAATGTACTGACATCCAGCACCTCTTTACCATGCTTCGCGATAGCCTTTCCCAAAGGGTGCTCACTGTTGGCCTCTGCGGCACCAACGATACCAAAAAAGACCGCCTCATTGTGCCACTTGAGATCGTCCGCAAACAACTGGTAAGTCACGACCTCCAACTTGCCCATCGTCAACGTCCCGGTCTTGTCAAAGACAAACTTTGTCACTCGATGTGCCGTTTCCAAAGGCCCACCTCCTTTTATCAAAATTCCCAGCTGAGCACCCACACCGGTCCCCACCATAACGGCCGTGGGTGTGGCAAGCCCTAATGCACAAGGGCACGCCACAACAATAACTGATATGCACATACTGAGACAGACAAACACCACGCTGCTGTCGTCAGGGAACGATGGCGGTATCCATTTCGTCGCATTCAGAATGATGATCCACACAAAAAAGGTAGCCAAGCCGAGGACGATGACAGCAGGAACAAAGTATCCTGCCACAGTATCCGCAATGTTCTGGATTGGCGCTTTGGAGGTCTGGGCGTCATTGACAAGTTTGACGATTTGAGCCAACGTCGCATCAGCCCCAACCCGTACTGCCCGCATGTGAATGGCACCCGATCCATTCACCGTGCCCCCAATGACCGCATCCCCAACCTTTTTGCTAACAGGTAAAGGCTCACCCGTTACAAGGGCTTCGTCAATGCTGGTCGAACCGTACTCGACGACACCGTCGGCTGGGACGCGTTCACCGGGAATCACTTTTAGCAAATCGCCTGCTTGAACGTACTCGGTTGGAATCTCCTTTTCAGTTATTTGCCCAGTACTCTGATCCGTGGACAAAAGCAGAGCCTTTGTGGGTGCCAAGGAAATGAGTTTTGATAACGCCGACGACGTCTTGCCCTTGGCCAAATTCTCGAGAAACCGGCCGAGAGTGATAAACGTGATGAGCGTCGTGCAAGTTTCAAAAAACACCTGAGGTTTCGGGTGTCCTCCTAAACATATCGAGTACATGATGGACGCAACGGAAAATGCAAATGCTACAGAGGTACCGAGTGTGATCAATACGTCCATGGTGTAACTTCCATGCGAGAGGGCCTTGAATGTAGCACTGTAGAATCGCTGACCAATACCAAATTGAACCGGAATTGTCAGGATCAGCATCGTCAAATCGCCCAACGACAATCCTCGCACGATCTCCCAGTCAATCACGCGCGCGAAAAACGTCATGGGCAGGATCATTGAAAGTAGCGTGACAGGAATGGCAAATCTGAGTGACTTCCAAAAGGCTGATCTCCATTCCTGAATTTCTCTTGTTCGCTCTAGGGACTCCACCTGGGCATTGGATCCCATGTCGGAAAGAAAAGCCGTGAACCCAAGAGATTCAATCTTTTCAACTATATCCCGCACACCAATGATGGATGAGTCAAACTGAAACCGTCCGCTTTGACCCAAAAGATTCACTGCAGCAGTCTGCACCCCATCCATCTTGCTCAGCTCTCGTTCAATCTTTCCTGAGCAGCTTCCACAAGTCATACCGAAAATCTTTAGATCAATCGTTCCATAGGTAGCACTGGGTAACACTTTAGCTCGAAACCCAATGTCATCGATAAGTTTCGCCACCTGCTCTTCAGTCATGAGCAATTCTTTGAACTGGACTTCAGCTCGTTCAGCCAACAAAGCGACTTTACAAGAAACGACTCCAGGATTTGATCGCAAGTGCTTTTCAATCGATGCCACGCAACTTGCGCATGTCATTCCTTGAACTTCGATTTGCACAGTTCGTATGGGTCCGGCAGTTGTGGCGGTGTAGAGAGGGGATGATACGCTGAGCGAGAGGGATGTGCGGGGATCGGGACTTGAGGGTCGGAGAGTGGATTTGAGGACGGTAGTTAGGGTAAGCGGCTTCGGACGGGTTTTTATGGGAGATGTTGAAGACAGTGAAGCATCAAAACCGCATTCTTCTATGGCGTCTATCAATGCCAGCACATTTGTCTGGGTTGTATCGATTTCAACGCTTGCGTTTTCCGTTTCTAGATCTACCTTGACCGCCTTTACTCCCACCATAGGAGAAAGTTTCGCGGTAATCGTCTTGACACAGGATTGGCAGACCATGCCCTTTATAGATATGTCGTAGTGTCCGGACGCAGTTGGCTGCTCGTTTAGCCCATGTTGTTGAAGAGCGGCATCGAATCCACATCCTTCTATGGCGGCAACTAAATCCTCTGGCGACAGCAATCCACCGTCGTATGTAACTGTCGCTGACTCGCTAGCGAGGTCAACCACAGCACTTTCCACGCCCGGGAGTGCCTTCAAGACACCAGTGACCGTCTTTACGCATGACTAAAGAGAGAGGGTAATGAGGCTATATGTTGCTATATGGAATTCTATCAACTACATCGTGCTTACCTGGCAGGTCATTCCTTGTACACTCACCACTACCTCTTTCGTCCCGCCAACAGGAATGGCCTCAAACCCACATTCCTCAATAGCATTCACAAGGTCCTTCTCATCCAGTAGGTCCGCATCATACACCACTGTTGCCAGCTCTTCCTCTAATGAGACCGCTACTGAGGAAACACCAGGTAGCGGTCGCAGTTGCGATTCTATTGTGCGGACACATGAACCGCAGGTCATGCCCTTGACGGTGATGGTTGCAGTGTGTTGTCGTGGAATGGTCATTGCTGATGAATATAAAGTAACAGAATGTCCTACAAATATATGTTAGTTGTGTATGGAGTAGCAGAGGCCAATGCCATCTGTGCCGGGTTTGCCCTCTGCGAAAATGAAAGAAGCGATGGGCGAGAAACCCCAGACCCAGAGTGAGTCATACCTGATCAATAGCCCTGGATCACTGCCACGGGGGGCTGTTTTTAGAGCACAGCTTCTTTTTTATGGTCAAAAACCTTTTTTTACAAACGGGAACGAACGAGGACGACAGAAAGTGAAAAGTAAAAGGATGAGCTAGCTTCGTGAAAAGGGCATTTTGGTTATCGCCCGTTACATGACTCGCATCGAGTGCTGTGATCGTTTGTAATTTTCCAACAGGTTTCAAATGGGGGATTGGCTTTTGTTGCTATTTTAGTAACGCCATCAAGAAACGGTTTGAGAATTCAGTTCATTAGAGCTCATTTGAACTTTGACAAGAATGCAATCAACGACAAGCCGATAGACAATCTTTCTTCCTGTATTGGTATTGGAATACTTTTGTCCAGGGGGCCGATGAACAAAAACCCTGGTCATGCTCAACAAAACTGCTGACAATTTCAAATCCCTTCCCAATATACCCATCCCATAAGCCAAACATATGCCCAAAACAACTTTCTTTTGATTCCACAGGGGAGACAGGAGAGACAACAAGTTGAAGGAAATGAAAATGCTCATTAAGCAATGAAAAAAGATTGTGGTTTACGTGACTAGAACTGTCTTCCTTCTTTGTTAAAGGAGTCACACGTGTATTCTGCAAAAGAAGAACAAGGCCGTGTGCGCTATAAAAGAAAACAAAGTCGTCGTTTGCCCATCGCTAGCTGGTTTATTCCCCCCCGTCGTCGTTCGTCAACACACACACACATCTAATAATGGGTGAGTTAACAAAGTGTGACATTGCGCAGCACGCTGTTTGATGAGTCATGTGTAAGGCACAGCCATCGTCTGAGTTTATGTGATAACCGATTGGGTCTGGCTGCCAGGAAAGGCACGAAACCGACGCCGACTGCCACAGCAACAGCCGCTGCAAGACATTGGACAAGTTGACAAGGAAGAATTGTGCAAGGAACCTTTGGAGAGTGTCAACAAAGAGGCGGGAGAGAGTGTTTGTGTTGACGTTGCTTCTGAAACTGCATTGACGGCAGAGGGAGCTGTCGTTCTGGAAACCGTTGCTTTAAAGCCACCACCGTCACCATCACCACCCAACGAAAAGGAGGAAGCTCTAGAGCAAGCTACAAAGCAACCGCCAAAGCAGCCTTCGCCAGACCTCACTTCATTCACACCTGCCATTGCCAACCCCGTCGCAGCAGAACCTTCAAACGTTCTGCGCCCTCCGAAACCCACTTCCCACCCACCCCGACTCCCAACTCCTCGTATGACGCCCACAGCAACTCCCCTCCCAACTGCGCCTCGTCTGGAATGTACTGTTGTGCCTGGTCGCTCGGTTGGCCCATTTATATTGGGAGCACCTATTGGGGAGGTCGTCGAGCGGTTGAGAGGAATGGAGGGGGTTGTGCCTCGGGTTGAGTGCAAGTATGGGGATTTGGTAAGTGCATGTATTTGAATGATGTGGATGATTGTGACGCTTTGGTGTGACGCTTTTATTAAACGGTTTTCACATTTTTGGATGTGTAGAATCCGTTGGACATTGATATTGTGCTGAACCTTCCTGCAAACGGTGTTTGCATGCGATTTGATCCAAAATCGCAGGTAAGGGTTCAAGGCCATGTTTCTTTATTGTTATTCTTTATTGACGGTACATTCTTAGTGTCTGAAATCCATTGAATTGTATGATTTTTCGAAACTTTCCTTATTTTACAATGGGGTCGAATTCAAGTAGGTTGCTACATTGATTGTCATGGCTTTGTCCACTTGTTGATAACGTTGTGCGCGTATATTACAGCTCCTACAAGGTCCTACCCACATTTGTACACATTTATCGATTATTTGGGCCGATATATCCTGTACGTGGAATGCTGTTGCACAGGCATCTTTGACAGTGGTTGCTAACAAGGGAAGCTGCCTAGGGCGAATTCTGCGAGGAAAAGAAGCACTATGTGTTGAGTTATCCGGTATGCGCTGGTGATGGGTTTTAGCTATCTAGCACCGGTCTCACTAGTTATGCAGGGGATATCATTTATGTTCCCCATTCCGGACAAGTACATTCCCCTGCAAAACATTACAGGTAAAACATCGTGCGACTGGCCCATTATAGAAGCTCTTATTGAACTGTTGTATACTACTAGACCTACCTCTTTCGTTCCCTGACGGTACAACTCCCGTCCTAAATCGCATTTACGTCTACGCTGGCGCGGAAAAATGGGAGGACGCGGTTCCACCTACTCTATCCCAACTTGAACCCATCACCGCTGAATTGAACCATGGCATTCACATTCCCCAACGCGACTGTACACTCAAGTTTGGCGCGCCCGCACAAGATGTTTTGGATGCGCTTGGGAAACCAGAAAAGATACTAGAGAAGGGTGAAGATAAGATGAAGATTTTTGGAGTGGATGTTGCTGAAGAATGTGATGGAGGAGGATATTTCTGGAATTGTAAGTGTATTGCATTGTTTTTTCGGGCCTGTTCAAGTGAACTGAAAGTATCTATTTTGTCAAGATTTTTCGCTAGGCATTGATATCCTCTTTTCCGGTACTACGCACACCATCACGAAATTCATCCTTCATACAAACTTTTTGGGATGCTGGGAGTTTGGAGAGTATACGAAATGTCGGTTCCAGGTTGTGGGTTTTGAGAATGGTGCTGTGATTGGGTGTGACGATCTGGTACGCGTGCTTGATGCATTTTACTCGACTATTGTGTGCTCACTGGTAAACGGTAGTGGAATGACGTTCAAAGCACGTTACCAACACCATCACCCCGCCCTGTTGTCTTCAATAGAGGGAATCATCATAATCCTTTTGGTTCTACATGGTTTTACGGATTCGATGGGGTTGTTTTTGAGGTGCGGCGTCTTATTCTACTACTTTCTAGCTGACGCTTCACTCACGTTTGAATCGAGTAGGTTATGAAAAATGGGTATCTGGCTTCTGTAACATTGTATGCCTGAGACCGAGGGTGAGTCTGTAGCATATGCCCCCAAGTTTAGTTGAGACGAGTTTGTAGATAATTCTTGTAATAATATCGATTGTGCATGCAAGTAATAGTGTTTCACCCTGGCCCTCATAGTCCATATATCGACGCAGTATTCCCTTGAACTGTAAGGCTTATGTGAGATTGAATCAATACAAACACCCTTCCTTTGCTCAGGAAAATGCTTGCCGGTGGTGAGTCTGGTGAAGGGCTCGGTGGCGTAGGATCTGCTGGCCGGCCGAGAGTAGTGTGTTGAGGTATACGTGAGCAGGGGTAGCGCTCATGGTCAGCTCCTTACTTCTGGCAATCGTCGACTGTGGTTTGCGCATGTTGTTGTGTCTAGAGGTACTTACTCATGGGGAAGTCGAGGAATTTGTCCTTTCGCGGGGAAAACGCAGCCCTCGGGCCGCGGACGCTGTCCTGCAGTACATGAGATTGGTGTGCGATGAACGCACAAGCTGGGGATGCTCAGGAGGTTGTTTGACGGTGGGCTATCGTGTAGCAATCTAATGACTTACCAACATCACTCAACAGTGTAAAGCAACTACGACGTAGACCTGACATTCAAAAACAAATCTCTTGTATACCAAAAACCTTTCCAAGGCGAAAATTACATCACTACCGTGCGCACAAACGTTTACTACCACAACCGTCTAGCAGGAACGCGAATACTAAAACTCTTGGGTCGTCCAGTACGATCGTAAAACAGTCTATAGAACAACAGAGAAATAAGGAATCCCATTGCGCCGCCAAATGCCACGTCGGATGGGTGGTGGACATATTGTTGTGTTCTATGCCAATTGACGTATTAGCTTCAATGAGCTTGTCGTGCTGCGCTTTCCAAAACAAGGAACCTACCGTGATATCCCAACATAGAAAGCGGGTAAAAGAGGAACTAATATCAAAACACCTTTCCAACCTTTTCCAAACTCCTCCTCAACTGCTGATTCCATTCCATCGGATTCGTCCTCCTCGACGCTCACCTCGCGTTCCCGCCAATTCCGAAGCACACCAAACCAGCCTGCCATCCAAATGCTCAGAAAGCCCATTCCCGCAAACATGGAGCTGGTATGCCCAGATGGAAAGGACCGACGTCCTTCACGGATGGTCTCTGTATCCCCTGTGCACGCATTTAGCGTCGCATTCCACAAACACCGTCCAAGGAAATCAGGACGCAGCCTTCCAGCCCAATTCTTTAAGAAATCCGTAAAGAGCTTCGTCGTAGCCAAGGAAAATAATAATCCCAACATAAACCAATGTAAATCCTTTGCAAAGCTTGCTACATTCCCTCGGTTCGGTCGCACGGGACTCGTAACATTGCTCAATGGAATCCATCCCATCCTATCCAGCCCGACTCTCACAGCCCAAAAGAGCGCCATGACTACTGGCGGAACGATGAGAACTACAGAAATGACAACGCCATTCGGTACCCAGTCATTGTAATGTGGATGTGAAATGTCCAAGTCGTCTGGCCGGAAGGGTCGCTCGAAGGGATGGATATAGGAGACACCTACGCCAATGAAGAAGGTGATGAGGAGGGCTACATAGTCTGGGAGGGTATGTCGGATAGTTGGCGATATCTTTGGAAGCATTCTGTGTGCTTCTCAGGCGGGGCGGCAAGTGGTCGTCGTCGATGTAGATGAAGATAACAAACGAGGACCCCGACCCCGACAACAACGACTACAGTACCTTCGTCAATGGCACAGTCATGTGAATATTTCAAGGCTTCGATAACCTTAAATGGGGGCACAGTCATTGAGCACCTCAATAAAGCCATATAGAGCATTATGGCTCCTCAGCCACTTCATTAATCTCAGCCTTAACTTTAGCGATTAAAAGCTGATCTGAACTGTGGCCTTGCGATTTGCAACGTACGGCGATTTGTTGAAGCTCCAAAAGGAAACTATTGGGCAGGATGTGATGAGTCCTGGGCAGAAGTGAAAAACATAGAACTGCTCTACTATGACATTTCAGTTACTTTCTGAATGAGCGTCCCTCAACATGTGTGCTCATTTGCTACAATGGTAAGAGAGATGAGCGAATGCGATGAGGAATGCGTTCCAAAGCGACCCAAAAACTCCCAAAAACCGCTAAACGCATCTCCAAGTCCAAGTAGATCATTCAAAAGCTGGAATCCAGAGAGTTGAAAGAAATGGTTGAAAAGGTGTTTGTTCCATTGCCAGCAGAAAGTTCAAGTGGTAAATGATTCCATAAGAGGCACAGCTTTGGAAGCATAATCACGTGGGTGTAGGAACTTTCAACTTGCTCTCCATCGTCCTTTTGTTTTTTTCCCACCCCACAACCACTGCCCTTTCAACAGCTGAAAACTTCGAGATATCATCACAATGGGTTCCGTATGGGTTGTATCCGCCGTATTCAGGACTACAAGGAAGACTTTGGCGGAAAGCCTGAGATCTGGTTGTACACGACTGAACAAGCAGCTCGAACTGCAATGGAACGCATCGCACGCCGCCTGTACAAGGAGTCTGATATTATTCAAGGCGCTGGCGACAAGTATTTCGACTCTGGCAGGAATATCATTGTCTTTGGGGAAAGTCCTCGCATGGGCCGCTCGTACCGGAACGAATGGGGTGTGCTTTACATGCAGAAAGTTGAAGTCGAGAAAGAATGTCATGAAGCGCCGGTGGAGAGCAGCGAAGATGAAGAATAAACTGAAAATCACCATAAAAGATGATGATGAGGGTAATGACGACGACGACGACGATGAAAGTGAAGAAGACAAAAGTAGCATCGATGTATGTATCATTCATTGTAGTAAATAATAAGGACTATGGTAATTCCAAATTGCCATTGATGTTAATGCTGTCGAACATAACTTGTTGTGGCATGACTGTGCCATTCTATATCGTGACTGTGCACCATTTCTCCTTTTGTGTCATCTGTTGCTGGCGGACAAGCGCATGGGGGCTGTCGGAGCAAAAGGTTCTTTTCCCAGTGTGCAAGATTTCGGGAAAGACCATCATCATTAGTGTTATTTTCTTGTCCAGAAACGCCATTGACAAGCTCCCCATTTGTGCTCTTGACACTCCTCAAGACTTTATTCATTCAACGGCTGCCTACTTGTCTCGGGGCTTTGCGACATTATCAAAACGCTCTTCAGTTTAAAAGTGCACACTCTGGGCCTTGACAAAGTCTTATTGCGAGTTCCTATGCATTCGGGAGCTTGTCTAGGTGATGACCCCTCTTGACGTCGATGATTTCGGCTGGCTCTCCGAAGATGTGCGCGAACTGGGACGGAGGTTGGTACCGTAAACCCCGCGAAACAGATCTCTTGCGTTGGTACCTGAAGTTACTTCTGAACTTGATCATTGATATTCTTTCTCTTGCTCGCTTTCTTTTTTCACTAGCCCATCACCACTCGATCTGGCTGAACTGGACGCCAATGAGGACGAGCTCTTGCTGGAACGAGAAGCATCCTCATCGCCGACACCTTCGTGTCTACTGGCAGACGTACCTTCTTTGCTCAACGAAACGCCTCCCAAAAGGTTTATGCTACGGAGACAGCATTCACGAGGGGCTCTCGTAGGTTAGTTTTGGGAGCGTTCTGGAAGGAGTTTTGGCCGATGGATTTAGTTCTTCTGTCGGAATGGTGCGGGACCCGTCACTTCCCATGTGGTGTATTGCTCACCGCTTTTGCTTTCTTGTTTTTCTTTTACCTCAGGAATAGGGTCACCTAAGCCTAACCCCTTTGTGGCATCGGAAAATGATTCGCCAATATCTGTCTCCCCAGCAGCAGAACCAAAAGAGCAATGCTCTATGAACACAACCCACGAATCCCATAAGCCTCTCCAATATCACCTGGTTCTTCCCCCCCAAGTTATACAAACGATCGCCTCGTATCTAAGCATACACAAAAGCCGCTTGGCATGCCTCTTGGTATCAAAAACATGGTCAAAAGCGGCCGCCAAAGCGATTTATCGATGTCCAAGTGTGAAAACTGCAAAGCAGTTTCATTCCCTATTGCAAACCCTCCTCAGTCCCGGGATTCACAACTATGCGGCCTACGTTGTTGACCTTGATATTCCACTCTCTATTTCAGATGAACTCTTGATGGGAGATTTGGACGTGGCCCTTCAATTGTGTCGGAATCTCCGGGGCATCCGTCTTGAGAACGCCTTGAACGCCTCTAACGTTCTCATCCAGTCCCTATCCGATAACGTTAGACATTTACGACGTGTTTACCTGCGGGGATGCCCAATCACAGATGTCCTGGTGCCGGGCCTCACAAGAAGCTGTCCGCGCTTAGAACGCGTGGACTTCTCCTATACACAGGCAACCGTTGTTATATTGCAAAACCTTATAGATGGATGCGAACGCATCCAAGCCATAGAGTTGGAGGCATGCGGACCGAGTTTGGGACCGGTTGTGGTGAACCCGCACAAAGCATTACGTCGACCCTTACGGTACCTTAACCTTCGAAATAGCGCGGTAGAAGATCATCATGTGCGATATGCGGCGATTCATTGTCCGGTGCTTGAATCGGTCGTTTTGGATGGATGTACGGCTGTGACAGACGATGCTGTTGTGAAGCTGGCGCAGAGTTGCGGGTCAACTCTGCGAAGATTGGATGTATCATTTGTCCCATCGGTGACTGACGTGGCATTGCACGCACTCGCCAGGTACGCAAAAGTAATGGAAGACCTGACGTTGGCCGGATGTGACCGAATCACACCCGAGGGCGTGCAGGTCGTCGCAAAGTCGTGCGACAAGTTGCAAACACTAGCGTTACATGGATGTGCTGGCATCCTTGGGAGTTTTGTACAGCAGTTTGCGGTGACGGGGACAGAGTTGGAGTGCTCTCTTAAATCAGCGGGTATTAAGCAGTTGGCTGAGCACAAGCAGCAGCAGGACGTACTTTTGACGAGAGACGTTGGGATGCGGACGGATGAGGCTGGTGCGACATTGTCGGAGGGTCCATTGGTTGAACCACTGGCAAAGACGACAGCAGATACCGCTACCGCTGTGGTAACAGTGGATCAAACAACCCAAACTGATGTCAATCGTCCGGAGCTCCCGATTGACAGCAAAGCCGTTCTGGACGCTGAAAAGCAACTGCACGATAATATTGACTCTACGAGCGCAACGGAAATTCTTTTAAAGTTTGCAGATGCTATCGCATCTGGAAAATGGGTCCCTCCTGGTGGAAATACTCCATCCAATGGCACGGATCCTGCCAGCGCTGGTTGGCCTAATCCGTTCCCACCGGGCATGCCGCCATTTCCTTATTGGGGTCCATGGGCGTCCCAGATGCAAGCTCCACCACAATACCATCCTGCTTGGGGATATCCTCCACCCGGATGGGCCTCCCCGCCTCTCGGATCGTTTCCTGATCCAAATCGGTCAACAGAGTCACCAACGCCCACACCAGCTGATTGGCAGCTCCGTCGACAGTCTTCAACCGAGACGATTAATTCCGAGCTCTCCACGAAGCGCACCTCCATCCTGTCAAACGAGAGCACTGTATCCGGGGAGGGGCGGACCAAGGTGAAACCCACTATACTTCCTGTCCTGAGGGAGCAAGAGGCGGGTATGCCCACCCCTCCCGATTCACCACCCTCGAAAGGCAAAGAACGGGATAAGCGCCAGTCTACCGCCTCGACTGTGTCGAATGTGTCTTCCACCGGATCAACTGTATCCAGGTTGAGACCGCCTTCATCTTTGTCAAGGCTACCGGGACCGTCATCCACTTCGAGGTTGAAGATTCCGTCGGCGGTGACGAGGGGTGTGAAGGCTATACCCAAGCCTACCCCTGCCCCGAGTGCGCCGACGCTGATGCGGAGTAAGACAGCTGGGAGTTTGACGCCCACGACTAGACCTTCCGTTACCCGAACGAGTACTGGTTCAACGTTGAGCGCAGGGACGACACGAACGAGTGCTGGTTCAACCTTGAGCGCAGGGACAACACCTTTACGACGCAAGACATCTTCAGTCCTTTCCCGATCTGCCACGACCTCCAAAGTATCCGCTTCCATCTCCTCACCCGCTCCGAGCACTCCTCCTGCAACGACAACATACAAACCCCGTCAGTTCCGTAAATTCAACAGCTCACCAGATGAAATTCCCACCCTTTCTTCGCGTACCACCACACCAAAGCCCTCAACACCCACCCGCACTCCCACTCGCGCTTCAACTCAATCCGACCGTGAACGAACCAAAACTCTTTTGCGGACTCCCGCGCAGACCTCCCGCTTGCGGTGGTCCCATCATTTGCAGCCCAGTCAAGATGGGGAGGGATGGATTGCTGGCGGCACGGTGGTTGAGCCCAGTCCAGAGAATGGAGAGGAGAAGACGGAAACAGAGAAAATAACAAAGAGGGCGAGTGTGGGGAGTGGGTCGAGTACGCCGACCAAGACGGCGGGTATGGGAACGAGTGGGATTCGACCACCTTCAGGGCTTCGCATGCCTACCCCGGTTAAGAAACCACCCTTGCTTAAAAAGAAGAGCTTTTCAATGATTTGATGAGCGTAAACCGCAGGGTTTTTTTTTATTCAAGTAAGATGTTTTCTAGTGTGACTAGTTTTTTTAGGCAAGAAGAATGTAATGTTAGAAGTAAGCTCTTTTTTTTTGTATTTTGCATAGAGGTTTTTTGTTGTATGTAGAGATTTTGGGTGCTTTATTAATTGAAAGCCAATGGAGCAAGACTTTTTTGTTTACAAGATTGTAAACGTTGGACGATGGATTTATTGGGTCAAGGTGTGGTGTGTCAACGCAGTGATAACAGCGATGTTACTCGTTGTTTGGACGTAGACCTTCCAATGCACTTGGTCACGTGTCTAGAAGGCGGCTTCTTGGGGAGGCTTTGCGATCGTCCCTATTGCATAGGGCAACATTCCTGCTTCTGAACCTCATACATTCTCCCACCTCATACCCCTCCCATTTCATCCTTTCTTGTTTTCCATCCTTGTCGTGCTTCTTGTGTATTGTCCATTGTTTTGGCATATGGCACGCTAGATTATTACAGAACAAATAACTGCATATCACTCTACAACGAACCGACAGCTTTTGGATAGTGTGAGTCGCTTGCATATCCTGGGGTTGGAGCCTGTTCCCGTCTCTGAGTTAACTAACACGTACGTCTCTCCCAAAGACGCCTAGGAACGGCGCGATTTACTTTTTGGAATGTTTGCTTTGAACGGGTTTCCAGAGGAAACACCGCCACAGCCTCCAATCTTGGACCACCAAGCGAGTTCCATTTCCATTGGAGGTTCAGCTCCCTTTTCCCAGCAACATTCCCAACCCCTACAGCAACAGCACTCGACATCTCTCTATCACCATGGGCTCGGCGCTGGAAATCATTTGCAACAGCCGCCGCAGCATCACCAGTACGATTCTTCCATGACGCAAGATGGACAATCTCCAGCATCACTGGGCGGACTATCCGCCAACACATATTCCAGCATGGACTACGATTATAATGCGATGAATCATTACAATGTACATGGTCACCAGCAATCGGGAGGCTATGGTCATATGGATATGACTGGATACTCTTCGAGCATGCCCCAATCATCGCCTCCCACTATGGTGCAATCAAATGGATACTATTCGTCCCATCCTTTATACGACGTAAGTAGCCACGGTTGAGAAAAGGGGAAGCTAGCCATTTAACTGTTTGTGAGAGCGGATCTGATGGTAAATTCTCGTTTGATACTATAGCAAGGGGAACATCACACGATATATCAACAAGACACAGCAACTGGGCCCGACAATGCAGGAGCTCCTGGAGTTAGTCATGTCACACCACCAGTGCCTGTCCCACAAATGCATCATCCACCATTAGTGAAAACGGTCAGCAGCGGCGCTGGGCCAACTTACATTCCCGACGGAACGTTGGACATATATGGTGGTGTATATCGCGTCGTGCCCGTGCGCACGCGTCTTTTTTCATCCTATCACTGGGCAATCGATGGGTTTTCACAGTCAGTAGATGAAAAGCTGGTATCACTGCCTTTTGGACCACCAAACTGGAGATGGCAGTTGGTTGTGTATCCAAGAGGCGCGGGGGATGGTGCTGGTTCGCATATTAGCGCGTTTATCAGACCGCTGAAGAATGAGACGGAGCTCGCTGCAGGGGATATTTGGACTCGACCCATTACAGAGTTTTCTGTCCGAGTGCGAAGGTATGTGACCGCAGAGACTTGATGGAGAGTATACGGACTTTGTGTGACGGGTCCTCTTTGCATTTTGCTCCAGAGCGATTCCGGGGTCTCCCATTGTGGGTGTACCTGATCCAATTGAGAATTACATTACGACAGATACGTCAGCACCTTCTTTCACCGGCTTCTCCGCGGCCATGTCCGGATGGGGCTTTCCTGAATTACTGGAACTGCAAAGTCTATCTGATGCCGTCACGTATGATGGCACGTTGAATCTGGAGGCGGATGTTATTGGCGAACAAGTATTGGATTGGGCTGTCTATCAGTACCAGTGGGACATTCCCAGTTTCCGGCAGCTGACCGAGGATGAGACACAGTCGCAAGCATTTGGTCCACCCGAGTGTCAGTGGCGGATCCAAATATTTAGACAAGGCAATAAGGAAGGACAAGGAACCCACTTTTCAGTATACCTCATTCCCGAAAAGAGCGCACAAGAGTCTGCTCTCAAGTCTGCGTGGTCGCGTCCGATTGTTTCGCTTACAATAAAGGTTCATGCGGCAGGTGAAGCTTTGGTGACAAAGACCCTGACGGGCGGGTATATTTTTGATGCCGAGAACCCCGCATGTGGCTGGCCGCAGTTGGTGGAACTTTCGCAACTTAATGACTCGATCGACTGGTACGGGACATTGTCCATTCAGACCGAAGTAACTTGGGAACTTTCATATGGTGGACCTGGTACAGATCTAGGTCGCGTCCGCAGTACACTAGCAGAAATTTCTGGAGAATTGGATGCCATCAAGGGGAGAGCGGAAGCATTGAGCGAGGAACTGGATCAAGCCCGTGCTGAAGTTGTCAATCTTCGCACGGAGCTAGCTGCATCCCATAGCGAGCTTTCCTCGACTCGAACCCAGCTGAATACAAGTCAATCCCAACTTGAAGACGTTGAGTCTAGATTACGAACGGTCGGCAACATCGAAGCCCGCATGGCGGTCGTACAAAAGGAACTTGTAGATGCTCAGAAACGGGTAGAAGAAGCTGAGCGGATTGAGGAGCGCTTTGTCATGGTAAAGACGGAGCTTGCAGCCGCTCGAGATGCACAACAGATCTCGGATGAGTTGCGTGTCAAAATTGCGAAATTCAAAGCCAAAATTGCTGCACTACGCGCTGGGATGGAAGATGAGGGTGTCCTTTCCGTCCCGCAGACATCTGGTGATGGCAAAGGCTGGAACGGGGAGGGCGAACAGGACGCACTCCGTACTGGTGAGGACGATGCTGATACATTGCACCTGAAGTTGGTCCAAGTCAACGCAAAGGTGGCTGCACTTGAAGCCGACCTAGCCGAAGCACGTGCTGAAATCGATGCGAAAACACGGGCGTTAGCTGACGCTGCCATCAATGCACCTACCACTGAGGAAGAAGTATTCGATGAGGAAGGTAATGAGAATCCTTTGTTGGCAGCGATGGCTACTGTACGGAATGAAGTATTGGTTGTCAAGGGTGTGCTTCTTGAGGCTTCCGGGAGAGAGTTGGAGACCGACGCAGAGCGGGCTGGTTTGAGCGCTGAATTAGCCATGGTGCAAGCCGAGTTGGAGGTCACTCGTGCGGCACTGATTGATGCAGCAAGCAAATCGGAAGAATTGGAGAGCGATACGGAAACTGCGGCGGAACTGGCGCGAATACAAGCTGATCTCCAGGATGTCCGAACGCAGTTGATCACGCGGCGACTGGGGCTGGAAGATACGGCCGACCTAGCAAATGCAATTGTAACGTATCGAGCCGATACCGAAGATCGAGCAACCTCTCCATTGCGATCGCATGGCTTTTCTGGAGCCCCATCACCCCAGCATTCTGCTGCCGATTATGGATTGACATCTATTTCTACCTTGGACTCTGAGGAGGCGGTTCCATTGCCCACTGGTATGCCTCCACCTCCCATCAATATGGGCCCCCCACTAAGCACTATGCAGACTGGACCATCTACAACCGATGTCCGCGCCCTGCAAGAAAGGGCAGACATGCTCGAATCTATCCATCACCAGGCGCAGACGGACCTCAGTTACACTCAATCTGAACTCACTGCTGTACAGACTGAACTGTCTGACATTAAAGGACGTATGCAAGCTGCCCAAGAGATGCTAATTGGAGGGGCCAGCTCCAACACAGGGGTAGACAATCAGGCGTTGTTTGAGCGGCTATTTAATAGGAGGATGTCAAATGCTTTGCCGCCCGGTGATGGCAATCTCGGTTTTCGCGACATTCCAGAGCCTTGGACACCGGTTGAAGGGGACGCTGCTGGAGTTAACAGCAAAGAGCTTGCGGTATGCGTTTCAATTTTGTGATTTCTTCGTGACATCACGAATCACCCCGACTGATCAACCATATTTTCCAGGCCCTTCTTCAACAAGTCCAAGGCAAAAGTCGGATCCTACCCTCCCTGGCGACCCTCATGACGGCACTCTTAACAATGTGGTTCATAGTATATTCCACCATCTATGTCGTGTGCTCTCCATCACGACTTGACACACAACCAGCACCACCCTATGCCGACGTCTGTCGAACTACTGTGATGCCAGCTTGGGAGGCGGTCACGACGACTTGGCATGCCGCTGCTGAGCGGTTTGTGGGGGATGTGGCACCTGGGGTGTTTGATGCTGCGTATACGGTTGGTGTTTGGGGGTCAGATGTTGGTAAGGGGGTTGTGGGGGGGTTACGGAAGGGGGTTCGAAAGATAAAGAAGGGAACCAAAAGTGTTGAGAGTCGAGATTTGGGGAGTCGAACGGAAATGCAATCGACGGTAGCGACACCGCTCGTGCCTGTTGCTCAAGAGAGTAGGACGGTAACTCCGTCAACATCTTTGGTATCAGTCGTGGAGCAAGCTTCAGAGAACCGAACGGAGACGCTGTCAACAGTAGCGACACCGGTCGTGTCGGTTGTTCCAAAGAATAGGACGGGAGATCCATCAACATCTTCTGTAGCAGTTGTTGAGCAAAGTCAACCGGTTGTGCCGTCTCCTGAAACGACTTGGGAGTCAGTGCCGTTGTCGGAGCAGGGTTCCCCATCCTTCTCGAAATCCCTTGTGGGCAGCTATACTCCTGAACAGGATATTGCGATGTCTGCCGGAGAAGCGAATATGACCATGGAACCCGTTGCTGAAAAGCTGACAGATTTACCGGTGCCCGTTGCTGATATCGGGTTATCCAGTCCGGCGTCGGAACAGGTTATACACCCGATTGAGCCCGTTGCAGAACAATCCCCAGATGTTACAAGTCTGACGAGTCCAGTGCCTACCGAGAGCTCACCCCTGCCACCAGATACCCAGAATTCTTTACCACAAAAGACACCCACCATCCTGACACCGACGTCAGAAGTCGACGCCACGATTGCCGTTTCGGATGTATCCCATTCAGAGGAGACCAACCCGATCGACTCAGACCTATTTTTCGAGTCACCGGTCCCTGAACAGCCATTAGAGTCTGTTAATCAAAAGATCCCAATCTCAACTGACCCAGTAGTGGTACAAGCTGAAGAGACGACAGAGCCAATGGCAGTGACTCCTCTTGTTGAACCGTCCTGGACGGAGACTGAGCCTACCACTGCAGCCCTTGCAGTGGAAAATGAGACTGGGATGAGCCCCGCCGGTGAGAATACCATGTCCAAAAATGGCCGAGAACCTGATGCGGAGATAACACCGACTGTTGGGGATGAGCGCGAAGGTGACAGTATTGGTGGCGAGACGTTGAGTAACAAAGAAGGTCGAGAGGTGCATGATTCCGTGGATTGGGCTGAAAGCGGTGATAATGAACCGGCTGATACGAGGACGGTAACGCATGATGAATTATAACTGGACTAGAAAAGGTTTTTGTTTTGTGGCGTTTGGGGATGGATAACTTGCGAAATTGTGGTGAGCAAGTTCAAGGAGGGGGGAAAATGTACCTAGATGATATATTTTTTTGAAGAATTTTGGTTTTCCATTTATTTTTTTTTCTTTGTTGAAAAGTATCAAGGAATTTTGAGACGCAACGTCTCATAGCGCCGAGACAATCGAAGCTCATTCTTTGGTGGAAATAAAATCTGTGTACGCAGCAACCGCAGCGAGGACCCTACCTGAAGCTGAGAGAATGGACACGGACTACTCCAGAAGAAATACTGGGTGGAGTGGGACGCCAAACAGTTAAAGAAGCAACGAGCCATTTGATGCAAATCAATATGGGGAGTCTTCGCTGGATGTCAGAGCCACGTATGAAGCTTTACCAGACCAAGAAGGAAACTATGACTTCCCGGTTCTTGCTCATGATGACCTGGATCCTTGTGCAATGACACTAAACAGCACCGAAATCTCTGTCAGCTTTGCAAATGAATACTGGGTTATATTTTTTGCTACTCTGTTCCCCATTCGCAAAGGTCCGTACTGGGGTTACTCTCATCAGTTGAGATGCCCAAGATATGGATTACACTGTTTTTAGCATCGTCTTGAAGCACTTGCCTGAGAAGGCCCAAGACGGCTACGTGCCTTTGCAGGACCAATAGCCAAATTGGCATGTCAACTGGGGTTGGGAATTATGCAGTGCTCATGAGCCTGGTTTGGTGCCAAGTACCATGGTCAAGATTCCAGTGGTGATTATTTTTGACTTGGGTTGCTAGTATACCAATAGCCAAAGACTCCCCTTTGAGAAAGATGGACGAAACGATTGCAAATTGTGTCCCGTTGAGCAATGTTCAAACGACAAGTACCGCACTAAGGCCTCAGAAGAAGATAAACGTGTTGAGCTCAAGAATAAGAGACTATTTGGGTATTTACAATCTCTGTGTGGCATATTTGAAGGTGATTTCAAAGTGCAAAAGGGCCAAGATAGTTTTTTGATATCCTGAGATTACCTCTTGTTTTGGACAAAGATGATATCTGCTTTGCTGATGATGTGGTTCTACCCCTTTTGGCCAAATTGACTGGGAATGCCAGTTCAAAAAAAAATGCCGACATTGGAACATTTCACTGCTAGTGCTGTGAACCCTCTACAGTATGCAGCGTTCTGTTTACACCTACTTCATGCACAGCACCCAAAGTAGATACACTCCGAAGGCGAGGCTTCTGAGCTGGGAGCTAGACGAGAAAAAGTATGCATATGTGCTGAAAATGGGCATTCCCTTTAATATAAGTTCCTCGTATGTAGTCGTGCCCTGTATCATACAATCCTGAGACTGCGGACCCTATCGGGGCAACTTCATGATAAGAAACCTTGGATGACCGTGAAAGGAATCCGTGCTTGTGGTCTCCTCAGGCTACAGCTGTTCCTCGTTTTCTATTGTGCGCTGTGGTCAATATGCCGTGGAAGAAGATCTGCATCGACCTTGTTTTAATTACTGTATGTTTCCGAATGAGTCGGCCATGTACATCTCTTATCAATAAAGCATCATTATATACAAAACGTCCGCTACTGGCAAATCCACATACCGTCGCAGATTACAAAGTCTACTACGAGCTTACTTCCAGAACATTAAACTTTGTCGTCGAACTTTCCAGATATCCTGGAACTGCATACATATAACAGAGTGCTAAGCAATAGTAAACATGCACGCACACCTGCGCTGTCGCGAGGGCATACGTCGGTTGTGGGATGGCGACTAGGACGATTGCTGTGATCATGGCAAACGCCATCATACCGCCCAAGAGGAACATGATGTATAGGAATGTTGGGGCACGATGGGTGAGTGGAGAGGATCTTGACGGTTTTCCAACCTGCTTGTCCACAGCGGTTTCATCCGACCCGGGAAAAAAGTAGCAATTGAGTATCTCTTCTGTTCCGTCCGACTTTGCTGTCGTGGGCGTAATAGGGCTACCGCATGGTTGGTCATTGCTCTTTTTGTCATCTGGAAGTCGTACACAACTGGCTTCCGTTGCGAGGTTTCTTCTCACATTCACAACAGCGATGATGGAGCATACCGCAATGCACCAATCAACCAACAAACACCACGCTGCAGGGAGACTGAACATGCCGTTGACAATTTTTGTCAATAGGGATGTTATGTAGCCATTGCTGGAAATGTATACCCATGCAGAGACGCCAAAGGAGGCTAAACAGATGAGAATGGTGGTCGGGTATAGAAATAGACGGAGCCGTTCGGGGAATACTATTGCGGGGCGGAAAATGGGGATTCGGGAGAGGTTTAGGAGTGTATGGGAGCAGGCCGCGCCGATAGGAAATGCACTGATGTTTTAGTTTTGATGGGTTAGCCGTGAAATGCTCAACTCTTTGACGATTAAAATAACCTACACGAAAACAACCGACCACCCAGGATCGACAATAAAGCACGCTCCTCGACGAAAGAAATCAATCACGTATCCGATTCCTGCAACGTCTGTCCCAAGAATGAAGAGCCTGATGAGGGGAATATCACTTTAGCTCCAGTGTGAGCAGATATTCATCAAGGCAAAAGTAATAGCATACCAGGAAACCACTACCGCGAGATTAAACCTTGTTCGTCGCAATCGGTAACGATACACTGCGTACCCAAACGCTATGCAGCTACATACGGCGGTAAGCCCCAAACAAATTAGGATGGGCGTTTCCGCTTGGATTGGGACAGGTGGCAAGGGACTATTCAGACAGAGTGGATTGGGCTCGGATGTGGTATTGGATGCGCTGTTGCCCATTTTTGCACCTTGGTGCCTGTTTACCAGAAGAACGTCTCACACTGGACGCGAGACGGCGTAGGAATATTCGCAAGTGAGAAACAAGGATATTAGTCGATGCCCATGATCATGGTTGAGGTTATTTATCGGGGCGCCAGGTCCGCCAGGTCCGCCTCTATTTATAGCTAAGAACTTGGAGCTTGGTGCTCAAGGGTCATTCCAGGGTACTAATAGAAAGTTCTGTGCTTCATGAACGGTTGAGGTAATTTTATTCTAATTATTCCTCCGGTTAATCGGCCTCAGTGTTTATTCTTCTGGCATCACAATAGCATTTAATATTGAATAGATGATGGATTATTCTGACAAGCAAAGTATGTATTGCATAAGTTACTTTTTGCTTTCCTGTCATTTGCGCTTATTCCAACCAACAGTGGACGGACCTAAGATCCACAATAGCATTTGACGGTGCAGGACATGAAAATCACGCACAGGTAAAGAAGAAAGAGATTTGAGATAAAGCGCCCAACAATGAATCTAAATAAAATGACAACGGAAGCTGGCTAAAAATGGGGGAGGGCAGATACAGGCATGCAATGAACAAATGGTTGGCAGGACGGCAGCGCAAATGTCCCAACCTTAACGACGTCACAAATAAATGGAACAAAGTTGCATAACGCTCTCTTGCCAGAATATTGTAGTCGACTTTTGCGAATTGGGAGGAATATCGGCCAGAGGGGCTATACCATACGATCTCACCCTAAAAAAAGCCTACATACTAGACGTTTGTGCATCTACCCAGGATCGAACTCTCCACAGGCGTGACGTAACCGCACTGAATGTTCAGCTCTTCGCAGACCTCAACTTTTGACCTTTCGGCCATGGGCAATCAAACGAGCAAAGATCCCAAGACGGCCCTTTCTGGCTTGACCGATACCGAACGCAACGCCCTTACATCTCTCTTCGAATCAGCCCACGATGCCAAGTCACAGTCCGTCACTCCTGCATCCGTCACTCCTGCATCCCTCGCTTCACACCTTTCCCCGATTCTCCCAGCGACACTTCGACAAGCAATTGCATCCCTCGCTAGCCGGTTGTCTGACGGAAAGGGCAAGACAGTCTCGTTCAGCGGATTAGCTGCGACTGTGAGAATTATTGTTTTTGGAAGCGTGTTGGAGAAACAGCGTCTCGTTGACGTTTATGCTACCTTGGTAGAGCCGGCTGGGACTAGGGAGTTTGTGAAGGATTTGGCTGCGGGTGTGGGAATTGGCGTAAATAACAAGAAAGCCCATGTGCCGACTGATCGATTTGTTGATTTTCTACTTGAAAAATGCTGCCCTTCTACGAATGTGACAGAGGATGTATTTAGTTCATCAAGTAATAAGTCACCTCTGGTTATCCCACCTCTCTCCGAGTTTTGCACCTGGTTCCCGCGCAACGCATACCTCCAAGTCCTGTGGGATGCCCTCTTTACTTCCGCATTCTTTGGCGCCGACTCTTCCACCTCTACCCTCCAGATCCCGACATTGACGGCGCCATCAACTCTGCTCACAGTTGAAGATTTGTTTATTTTGCATTCAAACATGGCTTCAGAATTCAAGGAAAGCAGGGAATGGGTACAGAGATTTGCTAGCGATAAGCATGGAAAGAGCTGGACGGTATTTATGAATAGTGTTGAGGATTGCGGAGCGGTCTTGGTTGCCGTTCGGGACAAAGATGGTATACTTCAGCGCATTCAACCTTGGAATCGCACTACTAGGATGCTCATGGTCAATTGATAGGACACATATTTGGCGGCTTTGCGTCCAAAGACTTTAAATTGAACCCAAAGTTTTACGGCGACAATACCAGCTTTGTGTTCTTTCTGCGCCCAAAGATAGGGGTCTTCCTGCCCACTGGATACAACGACCACTACCAATATTTTAATTCGGGGACGCAGACATTACCAAATGGAATGGGATTTGGGGGACAGGTATCTATTGTGTGCCTGCGTTGTCAGCAATGGAACAATCGATAACATAAGCTTCGTATCGCAGCTCAATTATTTTGGCCTGTGGATTGACGCATCTTTCGAATCCGGTCACTCAAAAGCGGAGCCCAAGTCAACCACCTATGACAATCCCCGTCTGAGTAAACAGGAGGAGTTTACAATAGATTTTGGTACGTCCAACTATCACCTCAGTTACCTGGTCCAGGTTTTGATCAACCCTTTTTTGACAGTGGAAGCTTGGTTAATCAAGCCTAAAGAAGTGGATGAGAGATTAGTGACTAAAAAGGGCAAAAAGAGCGTACTGGACGACGACAGTGCTGCAGCTATGCTGGAGATGGGCGGGAGGCGACTATATTCAAAAGAGATTGGGAGAGACGAAACGAAAGAGGAAGATGAAGAGGAAAGTAACGATAGCTAAATTTTACCATTGCTTTTCTATCATGTACATAGAGTGCCAATTGAACACAGGTCGTTCATCTATGATCTGTGTACTGTACCGCGACGGTACAAAAGTCCATCCCTGGGAGTAACGTCAGGTTCTTGAACGATACTGACTCCATGGAAAGCAGGAATTTTAAAATCATCCTCCATCGGCTCTTCTTCTCACAATTTCCACACTCAAAAAATCCCTTGCGCAAATGACATCCTCGTTCATAAACGTTCCAACAGCCAAAGCTCGTATCTCTTCCATAATCTGCAAACTCTCTTCAGAAAGGTCCCCCTTGTAACGACTCGAGAAATGGTTCAGAACCAATTTCCGAGCCCCAACCAGACGCGCAAAAGCACCGGCCATCTCAGGGGTGGAATGGCCGTGGGATATCGTGGATTCTTGGACTGAGGAGGGAGTTTGTCCGCTTGCGAGGTCAGCCTTGAGGCAGGCGTTGGTGGCTTCGTGTATAAGGAGATCAGAATCTATTGCAAGATGAATAATCGGAGACGGGTCGTTTGTGTCGCCCAGAATGGTTATTTTGCGACCGGGAGTGGGAGGTGTGAGGTGCTCTTTCAGAAGGAGGTTTGTCCCGTCTGGTAGGGTTAAAGATTGTTGAGACATGAGCTTGCCGATTAGGATGGACGGGTTTTTAATTCCTTGCTCTGCTAACGCCTTTCGGTTGCGCTCAAGATGGGGTTGCAGGGTGCTAATGTTAATGTTTCCAGGGTGTGGAGGCTCTTGGATAACGTAGCCGATGCACGGTACGGTGTGTGCAATCGGCGCGGCCGTTACGGTCATATCAGTTTCGGGATCATGGAGAACGGACCAGTGGCTCTCGTTGGGATGCGCTGCGTTGCTACCAGAAGTTAGTTGTATATCCCGTCCTGCAATCTCATCATTGTGCAAAGTTTCGCTGGGAGGAGTGGATTGGTCGTCCGGAAAGTGAAGCTCGTGTACTGTATACCTGCATTAAAATGGTGGTGTCGGCAATTCAGATGTGAGAGAGCGAAAGGGTTATCCCGATGACATACCTGCATCCCAATCTAGAATAGGTAGACTTTAAAGCATTCCTTATATACTCTCTTGTCCCCTTTGGCCCAAAAATCTCGAATTTCATGTCCTTGTCTTCACCAGGACACCACCCCCCAGCAGCCTGGGAAAGAGTGCACAACAGACCCGGAATACCAAAGCAATGGTCTCCATGCAGGTGTGTTACGAAAATCTTTTCCACTTTTCCTGCTTTTAGATCGGATTGGATGATTTGGTGCTGTGTTCCTTCGCCTGCATCAAATAGCCAGATACGCCCGTCGAATCGCAGTGCGAGGCTCGAGTGGTTTCGGGTTGGACTTGGCTGGGCGCTAGCTGTGCCGAGAAACACTATATCAATGTTTCCAATTGTTGGCATGCTGTAATATCCGATATGCGGAGAGAAACGCAAACCGTTTTAGCGCTAGGAAAGTTAAATAGGGGCGGAGTCGCTGCCCAGTTGCCATAGCACCAGCCGCAAAAGTCCCTCAAGCACTTCGTCCATGTGCTTACCTTGGATTGTTTGAAGTGGTTATCGCATAGTTTTATGCAGGTCTCCCACTCATCTGTGCTCCTTCAAGTGAAGAACATGTTCATTGGCTCCAGAGTACCATGCATACATAACGATAGACTGGGAAGGCTGTAAATAAAGATTCATATTTTTACTTTGTATGGATTCATTTTAGCACTCTTAGGCCTACCTTGCTGTCCCATACGTTGTGATGCGATGATAATGAACAGGCAAACCTCGAAATGGAGAGCCAAAACCAGCGCCTTTGCTACTGCAAATCTGATCAGGAGTGGATGCTTGCCTTCATGTTACGAGCGTAATGAAAATGGCAAAAGGATGGTGCATTCCATATTGTTCATATTGTTCGCTAGCAAATGCCTCTGATGAGTAGGAATGGCAAAGCATGGCGACATTCAACACTGACACCAGTTGGGCAACTACCAGGGCTCTTTGCGGGTAAAATACGTTTTCCTGTCGTCAGATCGCAACTTTCTGTCGAAAGTTCGCCGATATGTAGGATCATCCATGTATTGGCATCAATTGCACACAGTGGCCTGTGTAGCAATGTGAAAAAGACTTTCCAATATATAGGGCAATACGCAAGAAATAGCAGACTATTTACATTGATCCAACTATCACTGGTGATCGAGTATTGCGTTTGTCATGGAACTGAGAAACAAGCGCAGCGCGCGGAATCAACAGTGAGCGCTCGAGTGTTGAAGTAATCGGGCTTGATCAGTCTTTACTATTTGCCATTTTCAGAAGGTATACATTATGGCGCTTGGAAGTCTCATAGGACAGCTCAAGCGAAGTATAAATGTCACATGTGAGAGACTATTTCCATTCAATTGGCAAGTCTTTGGCACAAAATGTTTTTGTGGGCTTCCCCTGTCCGAACCACCCAGCGCGGATTTTCGAGATGGCTCTCCATCTGTTGAAGCAAGGGTTGCTCCCAGATTCTTATGTACCAACAGGTTCCTTCGAGCGCGAGATGGACTGTAACTGCTTCATAAGCCGTAGACAATTATGAGTAACATCCTCATAGATTCTTCTTCCTTTCGTGTGCTTTCCAAACGCTTAGAGAATAAGTGCACGCAGTCGCAGTTGTTACCAACCAATATCGCCAACAAGGGTCGAGACGCCCAATGTACTTGAAATGACTAGATTACTGGCTGTCCTGTTATTTTATTCGAAATCTTTCAATCATGAGCAGTAGATAAGCAGAGTCAGATGTCATGTGCTAGGCGGCCTCACAGGATATAGAATGTATTTTACACAATGCTTTTTATTCTTTTGTGGTCTCACTGGCGGGACACATATCGTTAGCAAACTATAACAGTAAGATGGTGATGGTTTGGGGTTGGATATGAGTGACCGGTTGGTCTATACGCATTTAGAGCTAAGGGGTTGACCGACTACATTGAAGGGTACGTGCGGTTTTCAAGAGTAATACCTACGGGCTTCTAGCACGTACATAGATTGAGCTCAAAATCGCATGAGATGGACTATGGTTTTAGGTGATATCAAGTTGCGGCTTATGTGTGCGTCTTTTACGACAACAGGACCAAGTGAAGCAGGGAAGGATGGATTTTGGGAGATAGATCTACATGGCAAATGATCAGTTACCGTCGTTGGCAAGCCCAGGGATCATATATGCTGTTTACTACCACAAAGGACAAGAAAAGAACTTTAAATTGACCTGGAGAAAAGGGCATCCATATACCATCCGAACATTTTATATCCATCCTCACATGAAGTCCACCTCGTGTGGGTGGTTCAAACTCGGTGAATAAAATGACCAGATGCGGTCGGCGACGCTGAAGAGTCGCTTCCGACTGTACTTCACAACGTTGATAATCATAGGCTAATGTTATAATCTTCTCTAATGTGATGTTGAGAGCCAGGTGCCCGGCAAAAAGAAATATATCTCCCATGGGTTCTCAGTTGAAATGACGGGATTTCATTTGATGGGATGACTTTATCTGATTTCAAACAGCAGATCGAAAAGCAGAACGACCAGTATTTTGGCGTTCATTACAGGTCAAACTAGAGCTAGATGGTGCTTGCTGTTGATCGCCAAGTGGCCCAACAGACAAGAGCGGCATTTAGTATTTTTACTAAATTCTAGTACCGATTCGATCTAATCCAATTGCAAACAAGGTGTGTTAAGCCCTTCTCATTTTGGCATGGGTCCTTGAAGTGAATTGCCAAATTGCACACATCTTTTCAATAGTGCTACTATAGATCCCTTCGCTCGCCTGTTCTCCAGATATGCTTTCAGTGTTGCAGCTGGCCCGCATCAAAGGTGTTTGGAGATTAATGTTTTTAGACCGTTGGTTCTTACGCTGCACATTGGAGCTCATTTGAGTAGAACGCTTGAGGAGGGTCTTCAAAGGGACAAAGCAATTCCAGGAATGAATACAATGCTTTAGCCCGTTCCTTAGATATGGTTTCAAGTGGCAGCTTGCGCTTATCTACCGTTTGAAACGGTGGTAAATCACACGGACACAACAGGCCAACCCTCTGAGGATCACAAGAAAGGTGAGGGACCTTGACCAAGATCCTTCATAAGATATGCAAACCTCCGGTTGGAAGTTGTCTCATCAACAGGGTTAGGGTGCCGGCTGTCGAAAGCCATGATCACATACCCTGACTGGTTGACATGTGCACTCCCACAGAACATAGCGCATCGTGTAGCTTGGAGAACATGAATACTGCATATTGGAGCATTTGGAAGAGATCCTGTCACGAAGTTTGCCAAAGAATAACAACTGTGGTGTGGCACTGACGTTTTCATCAACATACAGATCGCTGTTTATATTTTTGCTCGTTTACCTTCAAATCTCTGTAACGGATCCCCTCGCCTTTGTGTCCTCTTGTGTCACTCCTTCTTTAACGGAATCATGTTCGGAACAATGTTCAGACCTCCTCTTTGCAATTTGCGGATGTAGGCATCATCCTCCCTACACTCCTCATTCTACCAAACGTGACTGGCAAGATCTGTTGTCAAAGTGTAGCCTTGCGGCAATACCACTCCCCTTCGGATTGCTGTTGACAAACAATAGTTTAACGTCATGATGACACTCACTTTGAAATAGTTGGCGGATGAGGCTTATGTGATGGGAACAGGTAAACATTTTGATCTTCAGTGCATCGCAGCGAGGACTGCTGGTATACGCATTTTATTTAACAAGAATTGCCTACTCGGTATAGACGTATCGTATTCAATACTACACCTATTCGCAATTGTGCCTCATCTACTGGCTATGCTATCAGTTTGCTTTCACATTCCTCTCCATTTAATGATGAGCCACGATATCCGCTATTCTCGGCCGGCATCTATACTAGAGAAGGAACACAGGAAGATAACCATTGGCTAGTGCCATCGCACCTTGTCTCCAATGTGGGGGAAAAGATTCTGCGATATTTAGAAAGACTGTTGGGACTAATAGCACAAAGATATCAAAGACCAGCACAGCAAACAAGAAGTGGCATGAACGAGTCGATCGAAATGTCCCAGTCACATGACCCTGCAGATGCGAGACATGTCAGAGTCGGAAATGCCGCGGCTTGCATTTCCCATTTGTTTATTTGGCTCTTGCTGCATTGTTTTAAAACCTAAATTACATCGGGATTGGTCCACGTCCAAACCAAGCGTTGGACCAGTGCCCTGAAGCAAAATCAAGAACAAACCATTTACCAGTCAACTGCATGGCCCACATCAAAGACTTGAGGAACCAGGCGGATGCCTGAACCATAAAAAGATTCGTTCCGCCACCAAAAAACAATGGGACCACTGGGACCATAGTTCTAAGTAGAAGTATAAAGGAGAAGACATCTTTTAGAATTCTCCAGCACTCCATTACGCACGGAACGAACTAAAACCTGCAAAATTCCAACCATAAATTCATTACATACACACGATGAAGTTCTTTCTTGTCCTCGCTCTCATCTTCTTTGCTCTTACTCAGTGTACAAAGTCTTAACCGTTGTTTATTTTCCGAGCAACTCTTCATACTAACTTTATCCCATGCTGCAGTGACAACTGTTAATGCCGAGTGCGTCATCAGTTCTTGTGAATATGAGCCCAAGTGCGACTTGGGCAAGGGGGAGAAAGCATGCGTAAATTATTATGGGCAATCATCATTTGCATGCGATTTGGTTAAAAGAAGAGTGATGTGCTGCAACAAAGGCGAGTGCAGTAAGATCGACATCAATGCGTAAAGTGGAGGACCGCATCATGTTGATAGCTCGCAGAAATTTAGAATTATCGATTGTAAATTGTATAGAAAATAGATCTTTTGTCAAGTGCGTTGTGCGCACGCATTCCAACTGGTCATGACTATATAAAGTAATACCATATAATAGTGTTTGGTTCTGTGCCGTAGTGGTCAACCGCGCGGAACGTTGCAAAATCGTTCCGTTCAGTAGGTCATGAGTTCGAAACCAGCAAAAGTGGGCTCCGTCGGTCGCTTCCTTCACACTCGGGAACTTCACGTTGACGGTCAGTGACTGAGCTTTCCCACTTTTTTTTCGACTTTTATCATGGCAAAATGCTGCTCAAAATGCACCTGGATGACGGAGAAACTGAGGATGTTGGCCGTACATTCTGGTTCTGCTAATCACTGGTCATCCGACGTGACATAGAATATTCAATGCATTAGTCGAATTAGATGCAGAAAGGGACTGCCCACATACCAGTTACGCTATCTGCATGGCTGCAATTTGGGTTGCCGTGTGCGCAGAGGGTTAACCAGTGATCAAAGGTGCAAGATTGATAATGTATAACCTTCTGTGTAAAGAAAATCATTCCCGTCGTCACGAAGCGAGCACCAAAAACACACCAAGTCCCTGATACAAATAGGATTCTCCTGCGACAGGTCTCTCCAGAAACCTCGCTTTTAGGCCCCCCCCCCCCCCCCCCACCTTGAAAATGAACCCCTTTTAAAACCGAAAACAAACTTTGGCCCATTTTTTTTTAAAAACCCAAAACCGTTGGAAAGGGTGAGAACATAAGGGGGAGGCTCCTTTAAAAAAATTT